>NC_035436.2:34566980-34771567 GCF_002127325.2 Helianthus annuus | reverse complement strand
TTTTTTCCGAACGATCACCTTGTAATATTTTGTGTATATGATTATTATTAAATGAAAAACGTGATCCTTTGTGCATTTTATGTGTTGTATGTATTATATATGTAGTATAGATATATAATAGAGCCGAGACCACGACCCGAGACCATGACTCGCAACCGGGCGGTTGCGAGTGGGCCACTCGGTCTCGAGTGGGCCGTTGAGCCGAAACCGGTTTGGGCCGAAACCCCCAAGCCCAACCCGAAACATCCCCTTGTATATATATCCCACCTTTCCCCCACTTCTTCCATTTTACACAACACAAACACTCCTCAAACTCTCTCAACTAGAAACCCTCAACAACACACCCCAATCCCTTCCTATTTTCGGTTCAAGCAAAGATCCCGGACAAGAAACTCGGTCAAGACTATCACTCGGACATTCCATCTTCTTGGTTCTCTTTTCTTTGTTTTCGGCTCCTCCTCTCATAACCGGTTAGTGCTATCTTGTGGGTTATCTTTGTGTATAAGATGTATGTATGTTGTATGAACTAAGAAATGGTTGGTTAGTAGTTATGCATGATTATTAGGATGTTTTGCAAAGTTTGTGAATATGTGTTAACATGACTAAAAATGACATGATATTGTAGTTTACAAGTGTTCATAGCCAACTACACTATGCTTCTTTGTTTCTTGCAAGAATGATGATGTTTAGCATAAGATTTTCGGCTATAATGTATGTTTTTCTTGTTTAGCATCAAGATCTTGTTAAATGTGTGATTTTCGGTTCATAAATATGTGTTTATATTGGCATGAAAACCCTAGAAAAATATGAAGATAGGATGAACTTGTTTGAATATGGCTTTGAAGATGTAAAAAATGGCAAAGTTTGATCTATCTTTACTAGTATTCAGCTTTGGCAAAGTGTTAGTGAAACCTTATTGGTAGTTTCCTAAAATGGGCCTGAATTCTGGTACAAAGGGACTGATGCACCTGCATCATCACGTGTACATGAAAGTGACAGGTTACGACTCGCAACGACAGCCTTCCGACTCGAAACCGCACCGTTGCGACTCGCAACCAAAGCATGACAAGTCGAAACCACGTGATTGCGACTCGAGACTACGTCGGTTGCGACTCGCAACCACAGCATGATGACTCGAGACCACGGTTACGACTCGCAACCACAACGTGACAAGCCGAAACCACCTGGTTGCGACTCGAGACCAGCTGGTTGCGAGTGGGCTGTTCATTTTGGTTACTGGGCCCATATGTGTTTAACTTGGGCTATCTGTTGACTGGATTACGTGTTGCTGTTGACTGCTTAATTTCTTAGGCCGGCCCAGTAACCCACTGTTTACTTATATGCTTGATACGTGTTAGTTATGTGTAAGTTTTTACGTGAATGCCTGTAATACCGAACCTGACCTATACCGGTAACCATGTTAGGACGTGGTGACCAACGTGATTGACAAGTAACCTTAACCTACCGAGCAACCCAAGGTGAGTTCACAACTTAAAAGCATGCGTCCCGGTGGTTTGGGACACGAGACTAACAACCCTATCCCCTGGTAAAAGGGGATACCATTTACATACCTTCCCTAGTCATTGGGAACAAAACTTACTTTTCCTTCCCGGGTATTGGGAAACCTTTTGGTTAATTACTGTTTATACGGATTGCAACTAACGGCACTAAACGAAACTCTATCACTCAAGTCCCTACTACAAATACCGATTAGTCGCCGGGTTAGGCGAGCGGGTTATTAGTTGATAGCGCTATTTAGGTGTTTACCAGCCTCACACCGTGCCCTGGTTTGGGACGGGCGTGAACTAATGTACTCAGAAATCCGTCAATGATGATAGAACATTGACATCGGGGCATCCTGCGGATACGCAACGGTTACCTAGTGTTCGGTATTGGAAAAACAGTTTAGTCGCTAACTTTTGGGGTAGCTCCCCAGGGCATGTATAAACGGATAAATTAATCGGTGAAACAAAGTTTTTGGTAATTAAAACTGGACAACTAGTGAACTCACTCAGCATTATTGTTGACCCCTTACTGCATGCTTTGCAGGTAACCAGTGACGATGGAGCTTGCAGCTTGGGAACGTGTAGTGTCTATTCACCCTTGTGTTGGGTGTTACCTTATTTTGAAACATGAACTTTGTTTTAACCTACCGTACTTATGCTTCCGCTACTTAATACTGTTTTGGAACTTAAAACTTTAAAACTCTGAACTTAATATTTGCTAAGCTTATGAATAGTAAGTATTACTTTTGTTATCAACTTAAGTATTCGGTATAATTGGTGGCTGGATCCTGGTCAGTCACGCCCTCGAAGCGGGTGTTATCCGCAGGTGGATTTTGGGGGTGTGACAGATTGGTATCAGAGCCATTGGTTATAGTGAACTTGGTTTTAAAAAAGGGAAAAATCTTTTTGGAGAAAACCAGACTATAACCCGTGACTCGTAACGACACTACACTCCAAGTGCAAGGCTCGACACATTTGACCTCATAGCTCGGACCAGTGTTTACTTGTTTGCTTTATGTTTCCTGTTATGCTATACGTACTAGTGTGCCTAAACTAGATAGATACACCTCTCTCTCCTATCTCATTCTCGCTACCTTACGGCATCACACTCATACTGTGTTTTCTGGTTATGAAGACAATGAGTGGACGCGGAAGAGGAAACATTAACATGACGCAGGCTCAGTTCACTAACCTGCTCAACACAGTGGCTGCGGCTTTTGCAGCTCACCCTTTAGGTAAGCTCGTTGTTTTAGGATGTTTAGGTCCTACCGCCACATCGACTTTTCGCCTCTAAACCTATACGTTTCGCTTCTCACCCTATAGGTCAGCATGCACCTGCGCAACCACCAGTGTGTACTTTCAAAACTTTCATGGATTGCAAGCCTCTCCCTTTCAACGGCACTGAGGGTGCCATAGGTCTTCTGCATTGGATTGAGAAAATTGAAGCTGTTTTGCTGTTTGCGAGTGTCCCCCTGCGAACTGGGTGAAGTTTGCTACTGCTACGCTTGAAGGAAGCGCGCTTTCTTGGTGGAAGGCGCAGATTCAGATGTTTGGTTTGGAAACTGCAAATGCTACGGCATGGGAGGATTTCAAGGATATGATTAAGGACGAATACTGTCACCGGGATGACATCCACAAGCTTGAGAATGAGTACTATGAACTCAAGATGGTTGGGTCGGAAATTGAAACATACACCAAGCTGTCAAATGACTACGCTGCTCTTTGCCCAAACATGTCTCGACCAATGTACCGAAGGATCGAACTGTATATCAAAGGTTTGGCTCCAGAGATTCGAAGCCATGTCACTTCAGCCAACCACACTACCATTCAGCCGATTGTTCGACTTGCTCACAAACTCACTGATCAAGCCGTAGAAGAGGGCCGGTTGCCCAAAAGGATCAGTGCTACTGTCGGAACTTCTAGTGACAGCAAGCGTAAGTGGGAAGGAAGTCAAAGCAAGGATGCTAACCCCACTCAGGCCCCAGCACAGCAAAGGAAAACCGAAAACAACAAGGGCGCTCAACAACAGGGTGGCTATCGTGGAAACCACCCCAAGTGCAACAAGTGCAATCGACATCACAGCGGGCAGTGTGTGAAGGGCCAGTGTCAGCGATGTAACAAAATGGGGCATGAGGCCAAGGATTGTAGAAGTCAGTTCCCAGCTAGACAGAACCAGCAACAACCCCAACAGCAACAGCAGCAGGGAAACAACCGGGCATGTTTTAAGTGTGGAGCTGAGGGGCACTTTAAGAAGGATTGCCCTGAACTGAATCAGAACCGCAACAATAATCAGGGAGCTGGGAACAACAATCAGAACAACAATGCTGGGAATGGTGCTAGAGGAAGAGCTTTCGTGATTGGAGCTGGTGAAGCAAGGAATGACCCCAATGTCGTGGCGGGTAAGTTCCTACTCGATGATCGTTATGTTTCTGTGTTATTTGATTCCGGTGCCGATGCTAGTTATGTATCCCTACGTATTAGTAAGAAGCTTAAGCGTCCGCTTTCGTTACTAAGTTCTCCTCATATCGTCGAGTTAGCTAATGGTAGAAACATCGAGGCCTCCCATGTTGTCAAAGGCTGCAAACTAGAGTTGTCTGGTCAGACATTTAGTATCGATCTTTTCCCTGTTACTCTTGGAAGCTTCGACGTCGTTATTGGTATGGATTGGTTATCCAAGCAACGCGCAGAGATCCTCTGTCAAGAGAAAGCAGTTCGTATTCCTCGCCGTTCTGGCAAACCCCTCATTGTACAAGGTGGCAAAAGTGGAGAAATCTCTGGCGTTATCTCGTTCTTGAAGGCCCAGAAGTATTTACGAAAAGGGCACACCGCTATCCTAGCACTTGTTACCAACACGCAGGAAAAGGAAAAGAGGATTGAAGACTTTCCAGTAGTGCGCGACTATCCCGAGGTATTTCCTGAGGAATTACCTGGACTCCCTCCCCATCGTCAGGTCGAATTCCAAATCGAGCTAGCTCCCGGAGCAGCGCCTATAGCTCGTGCACCTTATCGACTAGCCCCCGCAGAATTGAAGGAACTCTCGACACAACTACAGGAACTTTTGGATAAAGGGTTTATCCGCCCTAGTTCGTCACCCTGGGGAGCACCGGTACTCTTTGTTAAGAAGAAGGATGGCACGTTCCGAATGTGCATAGACTATCGTGAGTTGAACAAGGTTACCATCAAGAATCGTTACCCTCTCCCGCGAATCGACGATTTGTTTGATCAACTGCAAGGATCGAGCTACTACTCTAAGATTGACCTGCGATCAGGCTACCATCAGTTAAGGGTCCGTAATGAAGACATCTCCAAAACTGCATTCAGAACTCGTTATGGTCATTATGAATTCCTCGTTATGCCCTTTGGAATGACCAACGCCCCTGCAGTGTTCATGGATCTTATGAACCGAGTATGCAAACCCTACCTCGACAAATTTGTGATCGTGTTTATAGACGACATCTTGATCTACTCGAAAAGTCAGGAAGAGCATGAACAGCATCTACGCCTTATCCTCAAACTCCTCCGCAATGAGCAACTGTATGCCAAGTTCTCGAAATGCGATTTCTGGCTTCGAGAAGTTCATTTCCTTGGGCACGTGGTTAACAAGGATGGAATCCACGTCGACCCAGCTAAGATCGACTCTATAAAGAATTGGCCTACCCCTAAGACTCCGACTGAAGTTCGCCAATTCTTGGGATTGGCAGGCTACTACCGCAGATTTATTCAGGGATTCTCAAAGATTGCTCAACCCCTCACTACACTCACTCAGAAAGGCGTCACCTACAAGTGGAATGAAGCACAGGAATCTGCTTTTCAGAGGCTTAAGGATAACCTCTGCAGCGCTCCTATTCTATCGTTACCTGAAGGAACGGACGACTTTGTGGTTTACTGCGATGCGTCTATTCATGGGCTCGGTTGTGTGTTGATGCAACGCGAGAAAGTTATTGCTTACGCCTCTCGACAACTTAAGACACATGAAAGGAACTACACAACACACGACTTGGAACTGGGAGCAGTGATATTTGCGCTTAAGATATGGAGACATTACTTGTACGGTACCAAGTGCACCATTTACACCGATCACAGGAGTCTCGAGCATATCTTTAAGCAGAAGGAACTAAACATGCGACAACGTCGATGGGTCGAACTTCTGAATGATTATGAATGCGCCATCAAGTATCATCCGGGCAAGGCCAATGTCGTGGCAGACGCCCTCAGCCGAAAGGACACTATACCAAAGCGCGTGCGAGCATTACAACTTACCATCCAGTCTAGTCTCCCTACCCAGATTCGAAATGCTCAGGTTGAAGCTCTGAAACCGGAAAACATCAGGGCTGAGTCCCTGCGAGGATCGAGGCAGCAACTAGAACAGAAAGAAGACGGCGCCTACTATGTGGCAGGGCGCATTTGGGTCCCACTTTACGGAGACCTACGAGAGCTTGTGATGGACGAAGCTCATAAATCCCGTTATTCAGTACATCCTGGTGCAGATAAGATGTACCACGACTTGAAAACCACATACTGGTGGCCTGGCATGAAAGCCCACATAGCCGCCTATGTTGGCAAATGTTTGACCTGCGCAAGAGTCAAGATCGAGTATCAGAAACCAGCAGGCCTACTGCAGCAACCCGAAATCCCGAAATGGAAATGGGAACAGATTTCCATGGATTTTGTTACAGGGCTACCTAGATCCCAACGTGGGAATGATACTATCTGGGTGATAGTAGATCGATTGACTAAGTCTGCACACTTTCTGGCCATTAAGGAAACAGACAAGTTCTCAACCTTGGCAGAAATCTATTTAAAGGAAGTAGTCTCCAGGCACGGGGTGCCAATTTCTATTATTTCCGACCGAGACGCTCGTTTTACTTCCGAGTTGTGGCAAGCTATGCACAAATGTTTTGGCTCACGTTTGGACATGAGCACCGCTTATCACCCGCAAACGGATGGGCAGTCTGAACGCACCATCCAAACCCTGGAAGACATGCTTAGAGCATGTGTGATCGATTTTGGCAAGAACTGGGAGAAGCATCTACCGTTGGTGGAATTCTCCTACAATAACAGCTACCACACTAGCATTCAGGCGGCACCTTTTGAGGCATTGTACGGTCGTAAATGCCGATCACCTCTCTGCTGGGCGGAAGTTGGTGATAGTCAACTCACAGGCCCAGAACTAGTGGTAGATACAACGGAAAAGATTTCCCAGATCAGGCAACGCATGGCGGCAGCTCGTGACCGTCAGAAAAGCTACGCTGACAAGCGTAAGAGACCATTAGAATTCCAGGTCGGGGACCGGGTTCTACTTAAAGTCTCACCCTGGAAGGGTGTGGTTCGTTTTGGTAAACGAGGCAAGCTGAATCCACGGTATGTTGGACCGTTCGAAATTACCGAGAAAATCGGTAAGGTTGCTTATAGATTGAACCTGCCTGCAGAGCTGAGTGCAGTGCACAATGTTTTTCACGTGTCTAACCTGAAGAAGTGTTTGTCGGATGAAACACTTGTGATTCCTTTTAAGGAACTGACGATTGATGAACAGCTACACTTTACTGAGGAACCGATTGAGATCACGGATCGAGAAATCAAAACCCTCAAACGTAGCCAGATACCCCTTGTGCGAGTTCGTTGGAACTCACGGCGCGGCCCAGAGTTTACCTGGGAGCGGGAGGACCAGATGAAGTCCAAGTATCCCCAGTTATTCCCAAACGAAAACCCCAGCACTAAAGCTACAACCGAATTTCGGGACGAAATTCCAAACTAACGGGGGGATGATGTGACACCCCGTTAAAACACACTAGCTTGGCAGTGGCTGCTTCAACTTTCGGGACGAAAGTTCTTAAAACTTGGGGATAATGTGACACTCGAGGTTTTTCCGAACGATCACCTTGTAATATTTTGTGTATATGATTATTATTAAATGAAAACGTGATCCTTTGTGCATTTTATGTGTTGTATGTATTATATATGTAGTATAGATATATAATAGAGCCGAGACCACGACCCGAGACCATGACTCGCAACCGGGCGGTTGCGAGTGGGCCACTCGGTCTCGAGTGGGCCGTTGAGCCGAAACCGGTTTGGGCCGAAACCCCCAAGCCCAACCCGAAACATCCCCTTGTATATATATCCCACCTTTCCCCCACTTCTTCCATTTTACACACACAAACACTCCTCAAACTCTCTCAACTAGAAACCCTCAACAACACACCCCAATCCCTTCCTATTTTCGGTTCAAGCAAAGATCCCGGACAAGAAACTCGGTCAAGACTATCACTCGGACATTCCATCTTCTTGGTTCTCTTTTCTTTGTTTTCGGCTCCTCCTCTCATAACCGGTTAGTGCTATCTTGTGGGTTATCTTTTGTGTATAAGATGTATGTATGTTGTATGAACTAAGAAATGGTTGGTTAGTAGTTTATGCATGATTATTAGGATGTTTTGCAAAGTTTGTGAATATGTGTTAACATGACTAAAAATGACATGATATTGGTAGTTTACAAGTGTTCATAGCCAACTACACTATGCTTCTTTGTTTCTTGCAAGAATGATGATGTTTAGCATAAGATTTTCGGCTATAATGTATGTTTTCTTGTTTAGCATCAAGATCTTGTTAAATGTGTGATTTTCGGTTCATAAATATGTGTTTATATTGGCATGAAAACCCTAGAAAAATATGAAGATAGGATGAACTTGTTTGAATATGGCTTGAAGATGTAAAAATGGCAAAGTTTGATCTATCTTTACTAGTATTCAGCTTTGGCAAAGTGTTAGTGAAACCTTATTGGTAGTTTCCTAAAATGGGCCTGAATTCTTGGTACAAAAGGGACTGATGCACCTGCATCATCACGTGTACATGAAAGTGACAGGTTACGACTCGCAACGACAGCCTTCCGACTCGAAACCGCACCGTTGCGACTCGCAACCAAAGCATGACAAGTCGAAACCACGTGATTGCGACTCGAGACTACGTCGGTTGCGACTCGCAACCACAGCATGATGACTCGAGACCACGGTTACGACTCGCAACCACAACGTGACAAGCCGAAACCACCTGGTTGCGACTCGAGACCAGCTGGTTGCGAGTGGGCTGTTCATTTTGGTTACTGGGCCCATATGTGTTTAACTTGGGCTATCTGTTGACTGGATTACGTGTTGCTGTTGACTGCTTAATTTCTTAGGCCGGCCCAGTAACCCACTGTTTACTTATATGCTTGATACGTGTTAGTTATGTGTAAGTTTTTACGTGAATGCCTGTATACCGAACCTGACCTATACCGGTAACCATGTTAGGACGTGGTGACCAACGTGATTGACAAGTAACCTTAACCTACCGAGCAACCCAAGGTGAGTTCACAACTTAAAAGCATGCGTCCCGGTGGTTTGGGACACGAGACTAACAACCCTATCCCCTGGTAAAAGGGGATACCATTTACATACCTTCCCTAGTCATTGGGAACAAAACTTACTTTTCCTTCCCGGGTATTGGGAAACCTTTTGGTTAATTACTGTTTATACGGATTGCAACTAACGGCACTAAACGAAACTCTATCACTCAAGTCCCTACTACAAATACCGATTAGTCGCCGGGTTAGGCGAGCGGGTTATTAGTTGATAGCGCTATTTAGGTGTTTACCAGCCTCACACCGTGCCCTGGTTTGGGACGGGCGTGAACTAATGTACTCAGAAATCCGTCAATGATGATAGAACATTGACATCGGGGCATCCTGCGGATACGCAACGGTTACCTAGTGTTCGGTATTGGAAAAACAGTTTAGTCGCTAACTTTTGGGGTAGCTCCCCAGGGCATGTATAAACGGATAAATTAATCGGTGAAACAAAGTTTTTGGTAATTAAAACTGGACAACTAGTGAACTCACTCAGCATTATTGTTGACCCCTTACTGCATGCTTTGCAGGTAACCAGTGACGATGGAGCTTGCAGCTTGGGAACGTGTAGTGTCTATTCACCCTTGTGTTGGGTGTTACCTTATTTTGAAACATGAACTTTGTTTTAACCTACCGTACTTATGCTTCCGCTACTTAATACTGTTTTGGAACTTAAAACTTTAAAACTCTGAACTTAATATTTGCTAAGCTTATGAATAGTAAGTATTACTTTTGTTATCAACTTAAGTATTCGGTATAATTGGTGGCTGGATCCTGGTCAGTCACGCCCTCGAAGCGGGTGTTATCCGCAGGTGGATTTTGGGGGTGTGACAGTTATGAGCAAGGTAAAAATTATTAAAAATCTTTAAAATTCCCAAAATATTATTTTACCACAGTGGGTAAAAGTTTTGGTGACGAAAGCTTGGTTTAGATGGGCGTTATGCTAATTGCGCCGTTAATTACAAAACTTTCTTAAAAGTGCGCCTTTTAGCATAACTCTCATTCTAGACCTCGGATTGACGTGAAACTTTAAGGACATGCTTATAATTTAATAAGCAAAGTTTTGGTCCGTTCACGTGTCCGAAATACTCGTTTTAATTTTAAAAGGCCGTTACGGTCAACTTTTAGGCGAATGACGGAATTGCGTAAAAGACTCGGATAACTCATGAACCGACCACAGAGGCGTATACCAACATGTGACCTGGTCCTAAGAGAGTCCTAAGGTATATTTATACCTCACTAAAACGGGTCAGAACTGAAGTCAAAGCAAAAGTCAAACTTTTGCGACATTCGGCTCCGAACCGGTTCTATATAGTAAATGATCGATTCAAACGAGCGCAAACATGTTTATATACTTATTATCATGTTTTATGATTATCAAAACAGGTTCCATAACATATATATTACAGATTATGCATAAATCGCTAAAATAGCTTTCTGTTGACTTTTTAACCGCACGTTTGACTCGACATTTGACATAGTTAGAGTGGTGATCAGGGGGAACCATTTTAGAGGTTTATTACCCACATAAAGACCAACTCATAACCATTTTTGATTCGTCATAAGACTGAACCATTACTGATTTATTGTAAAGTCAAACCGTAGTTACGACGGTTTGGTTCTTAGCCATTTACTAAGGAAATGTGGAACCACAAAGGGTTAGATCACTTACAGAGGTTGTGTTCTTGCTTATGGAGCAGAAGAGAATGCTTGGGAGCACTTAGAATGATCAGAGAGGTGTTGTTTGAGGTGTGGTAAACATATGCTCATAACCTTGGTATTTATAGCCAATGTCAAGGATGTATGATCATTACAAACACCTACAACAGGTCAGGGGTGATGGGTAGATGTCCCCTAAGTGTTATGGGTCGAGCATAGGGTGCCCATGCCCCATTTGTTGGTTGTTGATCGTTCAAGGCTCCAAAAGTCAAGAAAACTACAACTTTCTGCATCTGGGCGTCGTACGCGGCCCGCATGGACATTCCATGCAACTTTTACGCGGGTCGCCTGAGTTTAATAAATCAGATGCGTAATTGAGGTGGCTCGCGGCCCGCCTCAACTTACCCCTAACCTTCACGCGGGTCGCGAGAGGTTATAATTTCAGAAACTTTAAATCTTTTGTTATGATTACAGAATCTGGCCATTAATAACGAAATCTTTCGTAATGATTTACCTGACCTTTCGGGTTTGAAGGGGTAACTTTGCGGTTTGGCCCTCGGTTATTTACCGATAGGGGCCTCATGTTATTTACCCGCATTATAAAGTCCCCGGTTTATTTATAAATTATTCAGAAAGCCTTAACTTTCATTATTGACGCTTTTAACCCTTCTTCTACGAATTCGATCGTAACTTTCTCGTTTCATA
This sequence comes from Helianthus annuus, assembly GCF_002127325.2. Lineage (NCBI taxonomy): Eukaryota > Viridiplantae > Streptophyta > Magnoliopsida > Asterales > Asteraceae > Helianthus > Helianthus annuus. The sequence goes on along the minus strand of NC_035436.2, from coordinate 34,760,320 downwards.
TCGAAACTTCGCGAAATTCATATATATTATTTTAGTGAGTGTATAATACCGTTACAAAGTCTTTGGAACGTTAAAGGGTCACTCAGAGGTATTATTAAACATGTTGACACAGTTAACCCCTGTAGTTTGTAATCTCTCACTTTCTTCCGTGTTTTGTTTTTTGTACGATCTATAATTTATTCGTTTGAAGGTTTAAGCATTATTTAGGGATACTATACAGTATATTTACCCTTGTTGACATTTATAACCCTCGAATTTATATACTTTCAAGGTTTGTCAAAATTAGTCCTTTATTTATTATAGATGTCACGTGTAAACAAATGACACGTGTTAACACATCATTGGACACAAAAATTCGAGGTGTTACAAAAACGTGGCCTGAAATAGGTTATACGCTAAATGCGCCGTTTATTTAACATAAAGCTATAGTTTTACGATATCGGCCATAACTCAAAATCTGGACCACCAACTGATCTCAAATTTTCGGTGCAAGTTTATAAATTAGAAATAAAGATTCCTACTCTTTCACTTTTCCAAAAATCATGTTTTATAACAAAAAGGGCAAAATAGTCAACTTTAAGCATAATCGGAAACATGCATATGAATCGGTTAAGCATAGACTCAAGTTATAAAAATTCCAAAGAGTGAACCTTAAATAAAAATGGTCAAAAATAAACTCTAATACAGATCTCAAACATGCATGCACGGATCCGAATCGAGAGTCAACGAAAAAGTCGTTTTATAAGACTTTCGGTTCCGATCCGAGTTTATACTAAAGAGTAGCTTGGACGAAATTAGGGTTGTTAGGGTTTTGGATTGATTGTAATTCGTGAGATTGATAATCAATAGAAAACCCAGTTTGAAAGTGAATTGCTGTTTCTGTTCCTACACGTTTTCTGCTTATTCTGATCAAGAGGATTCCGCACTCTTGATCGGATTGACAATTCTGTGAAGATCCATATGACGTGACCTTGTCGTCCCGATCAGTCAAAAAACCCAATTAAACCTAGGTAGCTAGGGTAAGTCGGGTATCGTATCCACGAAGAGCATGTGGTCAGTATCGCACGACCCGTTCGATTAGCTAGACTATTTACAAATAATGTACAAAGTGATTATGAAGATTGCTAATTTTTTTTTATAAGTTTATTGGGTTGGAAAATAAATCGGAGTGACCCGACAATTGGTATTATCTAAAACACTTGTGATTAACTAAAATTGAAACTAAATTACTAAATGACTAAAACAAGAAATTAGAGACAAGTTCCACACCCGGTTCGATTATTTCAAGACCTAGGGTTCCTACATGTTTTAACTTGATTCAATTGCATATAGTGATTAACGGATTACTATCACGAAGCTTAGGTGCCAATTGCTATCGACGTCATAGACAACGGACCGTAATGCACTTCGTTACCTCGGACATGTAAATCCTAACCTACGATAAGGCACAAGTGCACATAACCATTTCGCAAAGTCATAACTTTTAACATCGTTCGACAATTTACGAATTCGAAACAAATGCAAGACAATTATCGAAGGTTTCAAATACTAAACAATTTGTCACAAAATCAAATCAAATACGAATGCATAAACCCTAGAATTCTTACAATAATCTACACCGGGGTGAAACCGAAGAGGCTAGCCGTTCATGGTCGAAGAGGCACGATCACCGGAGGATGAATACGAGCACCGAACCATAATCTTGAGTCTTGAAGGAGAGTTGAGGGTTAGGGGTTAGGGTTTGGATGGTGGAGAATGGATGAAGATGAAGTGGTTTTTTTTTTTCAATGAATGGGAGTTGAGGGAATAACAAAGTGTAACTCCCCCTTTTCCAATTTTGACTATTTCTCTAAAAAATCCCGTTTTTACCAATCAGCCAGTGTGCAGCCGATAATGCGATAATTTCTGGCCTTTAAAAACCTTATATTTTGATTCGTCTCGTCGAGCTACCCCAAATGCATATATTATAAGCCTCGAAACTCATTTTCTAGCTCAGGATAAGCCAAAATGAAGTTTGGACTGTTTCTGGCGCAGAGTTCAGCTCAGTTTTGCCTCTTTTTGCATTTTCTTCAATTATGTTCTCTCTAGCATCCGCCCAAAGCTTCGGTAATTCTCCAAAATGCACCTTAAACCCGTCAATGCCTGCAAAACACAAACCATATCAAAGTAGTGTATTCTAGAAAGTAACTTCGTGTAATTAACCGAAATTAAAACCATTAAGCTAAGGAATTTTATCAACCCATCACATCCCCACACTTGTCTTTTGCTTGCCCTCAAGCAAATCTGTTTTTCACTTTCACGTGGGTCGAACGAAAAACACACTCCCCATTCCTGAGACTAAGGTTAAGGTCTAGTGTCATGCCCGGTTCAAAACTTTTTACAATTTACAAAATATCTAACGGTAAAGTGAATAATCACGTATAATATGGTTATCTAAGATTAACCCGCCCGTAAAACTAACAAGTCATGCACATCCCTCACAATGTTCTCTCCACTCGGTTTATAAAATTTGGCTAATTAGTTAATGAATTAGCACTTTCTAGGTAATCACTCAAAACCGATTAGAACACGTACCCGCATAGGCTTGCAACTCAATCATTCTCCACCACCGAACATGAATACTAAGCACAAGTCAAAAGGTCTTTGGAGGGTTGTAACAAGGCTAGGTTAAGGGTATGGAATAGGATATTTTTTTTTTTTTTAAGTGGCTAAGGTGATGAAAACTCAACTTTTTATTACAAAATAACTATGATAAACACAATTATCTACAAACATCGACTAGAAGGCAACAATTTTTCGCCTTTTATTAAATCAAACTATAAACACATATTTTTGTGTTTTTCTTAACAATTTTTTTTTCTTTTTCGCAATTTTTCTGTTTTTTTTTTTTTTTTTTTTTTTTTTTTGCAAATATAAACCACAACTATACAAACAAATAATCCTAAAATCGAATTTCCATCACACGGGTTTAAAAGAAAAAGGTTTACGGTTATGGGCTATAGGGTGGTCAAACGAAAGGTTTAGGCTCAAAGTGGGCGACTAGGGGATTTATTTGGGTAAAGGTAAGCAAATGGTGTAAAAGAAAAAGGTTTACCTACTGCCTTAATCATTCTCGTGCTTGTATTCGGTCTATGGTCTCAAACGTATCAAAAGATGCAAGTTCTACAATACATGACTAATGGTCCACTCAAACAAAGAAACATATATATGTAATTCTATTATGTAAAAGTGGCTCAAAACCTCACATATATAAAGGGTATGGTATGTGACGTGCATGATGTGCTAGTTTCTTAGGCGAATTATTCCCAAATAACCACCCGCTAAATACCCGTCATGCTATTAACTTGAACTTGACCATGACAAAAGACCAAATGAGTTGTGACATCCCTCGTTAACTTAGTTACTTGTGCTTTTTAGATTGCTTCAAACAAAGACATTTTGAAAAATTTTTGAAATTTTTCCCCCATCCCCACACTTGAGGTAAACATTGTCCTCAATGTGTAGTGTTTAGATGAACGGGTCAAAAATCGAAAAACTTTTACTACTCCCCCATCCCCACACTTGAGGTAAACATTGTCCTCAATGTGTAAGAACTAGAGTTTTTTAAAAACGCACAAGGGATGTGACACGACTAACTTCCCCAAAATTTCACCCCGGAAAAATAATATACAATTTACAATCCACTTATTTGCTAACTAAAAAATCAAAAGTAAAAAGGGAACGTATGCACCTGATTTTTAGAGCTCATTCCTCGTGTGCTCTTCATCTCTTCAACAAAGCGGTCGTCTCACAAACATAATGTACCTACAAATCTTAACCCTTGTGTAGAAGCATGCTTCTCACAACCATTAAAATTTATTAGCTACCTAGTTCTACCACTTTTATGAAAATATTACCAAGTCATACATTAATTTACTTTGATTTATGTGGAAAAATAATTTACAACAATAACAAGCCTAACTCACTTTCGTAGGAATCACGGTTGCATTTAGCTTATGCAACAAGCCCTTTTAAACCTCTCAATAGCTTGGGAGGACGAGAGGTCTCGTGAGGGTTATATAGGGAACACACCCACAACGTTCATTTAACTACTAAAAAAAATAAAACAAATAATAATACAAACTCTACAACAATTATACCTGATTTACCTCTCATGGTGGTCGAAGTGCACATTTGCCTACCGAGTTTCCAACATACGCTCGGTATTTGGCATGCCGGATCCATTCTCTTTTTATTTTGCTCGGCATGCATATTGTACAACTTTGGGGCCGCTTCTTACTAAACTGGCCTCTGTCTTGCAACGCCACCCTTCGAATCCTTATACCCGAACCCGCATCCCCAACTTTGTTGGTTGGAGTCATAAGTATGGGATAAGGATGGATATGAACGTGGGCATCTTTCGGATCCGACTCGTCTCGCGGTGGGATGTCTTCCGCTCGGTTCAAACATTCATTTTCTTGCTCGGGAAGATCGATAACCTCTTCCACCACATCACCATCTACTATTGTACCATTGGCCCAAACCTCTTGGTCTCGTTTAAGTTGGGCTAATTCCTCCGCTAATTGACCCACTTGCACCACCAATGCTTCATGGGCTTTATCTCTCACTTCATTCGCTTTCTTCATATCCTGGTGATATTCTTTCATCATGTCCATGAGAGCATCAAGCTTAGAATGCATCGAATCTTGTGGGTTCTCGTATACCGGTTGAGGGTATTCATTATAATAATCATCATACTCCTCCTCCCGGTAACTTGAGAAATGTGGCAATTCGGGTTTATTGTAGTATTCTTGATAATGTGGTGGTGGGTTGTAACCAGACTTTATTTTTCCTTTCCAAAACACCGGATCTTTCCAAAACACTGGACAATCTTCATGTATATGAATTTTTCCACAACAAGGACATCCGCTTTCTTGCTTTGGTGGTAGAGGTGGTCTAGTGTATGGATAATGTGAGGATGGACCATTGAAATCTTTATGATCCGCCCTCCTATAATCAAACAATCCGCTGAGGTAGTCTTCCCGTTCCTTGTTAGCTTGAACTTTTTCATAGAAAACAGAGCAATCCTCTAAATAGTGCTCTCCGCTTCCACAACACTCACACGGATCATCATCTACCCAATTCATATTGAAAGATAGTACCTGCAAAACATGTACCTGCACAAACAAGCTCGACCACCCAAAGTAAAATCACAAAAAAAAAAAATACAAGAGAAAAAAAAACTAAACTAAAATCGAACAAGCAATGAAATACTAAGCGCACTAGCTCCCCGGCAATGGCGCCATTTTGACGTGACCTTGTCGTCCCGATCAGTCAAAAAACCCAATTAAACCTAGGTAGCTAGGGTAAGTCGGGTATCGTATCCACGAAGAGCATGTGGTCAGTATCGCACGACCCGTTCGATTAGCTAGACTATTTACAAATAATGTACAAAGTGATTATGAAGATTGCTAATTTTTTTTTATAAGTTTATTGGGTTGGAAAATAAATCGGAGTGACCCGACAATTGGTATTATCTAAAACACTTGTGATTAACTAAAATTGAAACTAAATTACTAAATGACTAAAACAAGAAATTAGAGACAAGTTCCACACCCGGTTCGATTATTTCAAGACCTAGGGTTCCTACATGTTTTAACTTGATTCAATTGCATATAGTGATTAACGGATTACTATCACGAAGCTTAGGTGCCAATTGCTATCGACGTCATAGACAACGGACCGTAATGCACTTCGTTACCTCGGACATGTAAATCCTAACCTACGATAAGGCACAAGTGCACATAACCATTTCGCAAAGTCATAACTTTTAACATCGTTCGACAATTTACGAATTCGAAACAAATGCAAGACAATTATCGAAGGTTTCAAATACTAAACAATTTGTCACAAAATCAAATCAAATACGAATGCATAAACCCTAGAATTCTTACAATAATCTACACCGGGGTGAAACCGAAGAGGCTAGCCGTTCATGGTCGAAGAGGCACGATCACCGGAGGATGAATACGAGCACCGAACCATAATCTTGAGTCTTGAAGGAGAGTTGAGGGTTAGGGGTTAGGGTTTGGATGGTGGAGAATGGATGAAGATGAAGTGGTTTTTTTTTTCAATGAATGGGAGTTGAGGGAATAACAAAGTGTAACTCCCCCTTTTCCAATTTTGACTATTTCTCTAAAAAATCCCGTTTTTACCAATCAGCCAGTGTGCAGCCGATAATGCGATAATTTCTGGCCTTTAAAAACCTTATATTTTGATTCGTCTCGTCGAGCTACCCCAAATGCATATATTATAAGCCTCGAAACTCATTTTCTAGCTCAGGATAAGCCAAAATGAAGTTTGGACTGTTTCTGGCGCAGAGTTCAGCTCAGTTTTGCCTCTTTTTGCATTTTCTTCAATTATGTTCTCTCTAGCATCCGCCCAAAGCTTCGGTAATTCTCCAAAATGCACCTTAAACCCGTCAATGCCTGCAAAACACAAACCATATCAAAGTAGTGTATTCTAGAAAGTAACTTCGTGTAATTAACCGAAATTAAAACCATTAAGCTAAGGAATTTTATCAACCCATCACCATACACATTAAGGGGACCTACAAGAAATAACATTAGAGAGATGGAAGCAGAAAAAAATTTGAATCAAAAACAGCCGAGCAGCCAATTATGAAGAAGCTGTGAATTCTGATCTGGGCATATGGCACGGTCGTGCGACGATACGCACGGTCGTGCGTCGCCGATGACAAGTACCACTTGCCCAACTCTGTCGAAATTGCACGGCCATGCAACCAACGGCACCACCGTGCAACACCGACCAACAAACAATCATCGTGAATCAACGGTGAGGCACGACCGTTCCACATAAGGAACGACCGTGCGACTGCGTTATCTGCAGATTCTGACCCAGGCTCTGAGTAGCCCGATTTTTTCACAAATCATCAAGTTTTTACACAAACTGGGGTCAGAAAATGCATCAGATGTTCACGATATGCAAGATTCAAACAAGGGTTAGGGTTTCGATTTGTTTATGAAGAGAACCCTAAAAATTCCTTGAAGAATCGGAGGAAATCTAACCTAGAAAGCAAATAAACAGATAATCTACAACTAGGAACGTACCGTGCGAAGTAGGGTGTGAAATCGTGCGAAGAACCGTGCGATTTGAAGTAAAAACGGTCTGGAACGGCCTGGTGCGACTAGGGTTTCGAGAATTGTGAATGGGGGCTGCAGATGAGGGTATTTATAGTACCAAATGACAAAACTGCCCTCAGCCTGACGCACGGTTGTTCGACCTTTGGCACGGTCGTGCGTCACTGACATCGCTCAAGCCCATTCAACTGTTCTCGGAGATGCACCGAGGGTGCGATCCACCGTGCCGGCCTGCCCGCAAACGCACGGGCGTGCGAGAGGCGGCACGACCATGCCATATCTGCAGATCAGAATTTTCTGCAGTAAACAGTTTCAGCACCCTTTTCGGCCATTTTTCGCCATTTTTACTATCCGCAAAGTGTTCTAACATTATTCCCACGCAGACCCCTCACTCGGCACAAATAGAAACTGTACAAACTTACGGAAACTACCAAATACTCCTAAATTACGCTAAAACTAGAAAAAGACAAAAAAAACGATTTTACCCCTAAAGCGCTTTTGACGCTCTTGCTACATTTTTGGTCCTCGAGTCAGTAGCGTAGACTCATGCTAAATTTTTGTCGGCGAGTCGATAGCAAGACTCATGCTAAATTTTTGTCGGCGAGTCGATAGCAAGACTCATGCTAAATTTTTTTCGGCGAGTCGATAGCAAGACTCATGCTAAATTTTTGTCGGCGAGTCGATAGCAAGATTCATGCTAAATTTTTTTCGGCGAGTCGATAGCAAGACTCATGCTAAACTTTTGTCGGCGAGTCGATAGCAAGACTCATGTCCCCACACTTAAGCTGTATGCGGGGTGTGGAGCTCGATAACCTCCACCGCCGACTCGATCGGCCCTCCAACGTAAACCTTCAACCGATGCCCATTTACCTTGAAAATAACGTCGTCCCCGCGTTCTCTATTGCAACAGTCCCATAAGGAAATACCTCTTTTATTGTGTATGGTCCTGTCCAACGTGAATGAAGCTTTCCTGGAAATAAGCGCAACCGCGAGTTGTAAAGAAGAACAAGATCGCTCGCTTGGAATTCTTTGTGGTCCTTCAAGCGTTTATCATGCAATCTCTTGGTTCGTTCTTTATATAGCACGGAGCTTTCATAGGCGTGTTGTCTCATCTCTTCCAGCTCACGAATCTATAGGAACCGGGCTTCACCTCTGGCTGATTTGACTCGTTCAGTGGTCGTTCGTCGTCCGCCATGATTATGTTTCCTACGTCCCCTGAGCCCTCGGCTTCAGCGGGTACCACCGGCTCGTCCGCAGCTGCTGCGAGTTGCAGCGCAACCGCGCGGGATCTCTCACGAAGACGTCTCCTCAGATCACGCTCGAGTTCGTCTGAAGGCTCAACAGCGTCAGGAGCGGGGGTCGAGGACAACAACCTGCAAACGAGAAATTGATACACATGCATATAATATTATTATAATAAAGTTTTTTTGGGGCTGAAAAGGAAGAGAATATTTATAAAAATAGGCTGGAAATTATATAACAATTCATAAATGGGCTCGAATTTTTATAAAAATCATAACGAATTAAAATAATCGAATCGGCTAGTGTAAAAAATGATTTTTAGGAGCCGAAAACTCAGAGAATACATGAATAAATAAATTCGGATTAGAACAAATAAACGGAAAAAAAATTTACAAGTGTACAAAAGAATCACGAAAATGAATAAATTGAATTGAAAGCAAGAAATATTAACAAATAAATCAACAAATAAATAATCACGAAAATATACACAAATATTAACAAGTATATACACCGATAACACAATGACTCGGGTCATTCCTAAAACTCGTCATTCCCTGGCAACGGCGCCAAAAACTTGACTTGTGCGTGACTACACATATTTTTACAATGAAATTACACACGATTTGGTTTTAAATTTATAAAAGTGATTATTACTTTTACATCAAAACACACACGAAAGAGGCAAGTGTACCCCGTCATATATGTAATAAAGTATTGGTAAGAACCAAGTATCGATCCACGAAAATGGGCGGAGAAATAATACTAGACCTTTGTCATTAAATTACCGGTAAAAACATAAGTTGTTTGGTTTTTAATTAAACTAAAGTAAGCATAAACAAATATTTATAAAACATAGTAGATTATATATAAATAGCCTTGCTTAACACACAACCAAAGCATGTCAACTAAGTCGGTTTTGGCACTAGAAGCATTCGGTCAATTTTCCATTTTGAGACAATTAGTATCCCTTTCGGGAATCCTAACATGACAATCATTCGGAAAGTTAAAACGATAAACACACTTTAACCACCTAAAATTGTTCTTTAACGTGCAATTGATTAATGTCTACGAAAATGTAATGCCCCTAAATTTAAAATCATTAACCACTAAGAAAACCCTAACTAAGACACCCAAGTAATTCTGCACTAACCTTAAAATTTCCAGAACAATCAGAATCAGGATCAGGGCCCCTAAAACTCAGGGGGGGTAAAACCTAGTTGACGATTATCTTCATAAAAACGTTGTCTAAATGCTATTGGCCGAATCGTCGACTCAGCAAGCCTAGTTAGGGACGTGGCTACCTATAGAAAATAGGTGACCCCTCGCGTAGCGCGACGCCATGGGAGGGTACCCCTCGCGCTACGCGACAGGGTCAAAATTCGGGTATAAATAGAGCAGTTTGGGACTTGATTTCTGGCACAAAAACGACGAAGAAATTCGTTATAAACACTGAGTTATAGCCAAAATACTACACAAACACACACGAATCACGAAGTGCTGCCGCAATCAGGGTAATAACTCGATCGCTATTACGATTCAGTTTCCGGAATCAATATATCCAAAGAATGTCTAAGTGCCGCCCATATTGGGTTATGCTTTGTCGTTGTCAATAATTCGATAATGAGTTGAAGCATTGTACTTTATCGTTGTCGATAATTCGATATACGAGCCGAAGTACTGTACTTTATCGTTTGTCATTTTGATAAATGAGCCGAAGTATTGCACTTGGACATTCATTGTCCAAATTGATCTCGGGGAATTATCGTAATCGTTGTATTGATCACTAACCCTGTTTTGTGTACATTATTGTGAAATTAGGTTAAAAGATTAATCAGTAGTCTAAACTCTGCCCATATAAATCTAAAATATTAGCACAAGGTAGCTTCACTTTGGAGTTATTAAGGTACGGATCCTTACCCCACTCTTTATTACTTCAATTCAAATTGTTATAAAACTACTAAATTACTATATCTGTTAAAAACTCCTCACGTCTTTGATTATCGATTCATTTGACAGTCCGTTCGATTCCTATCCTAATCATTTGATTTAGCTTTCATATCATGCGATAGTATTATGTTATACTCATTATCGCATGTTCCAATATATGTTCCGTTTTATTATGAAAATAAGTTTTATAAGTTATGTGAATAAGACCATTTGTACTCTGATACCCTGAGTATCGCTTCTCGTGGAGTGTCCCACGAGCATGTTGTTGTGGCATCAACATCATGTGCTCCATCCGTGACGGAGAGATCAGTTCACGGCGTCTCTTAAGTACAAGTGTGGTACATAAGGCTATTAGGAGGCGTATGGATCGATCCTAGGATTTAAGTATAAGGAGGTGGATAACGGGTATGCCAATTCGCCATCTCATGTGATAACTATGCAGGAGTAGCTACCTGTGTATTGTCATGTTTTAAGTTTGCTCATGGGTACATCCGTAAGATATGATTATGAAATTTTGTTCTTGCATCGTATCATTTGCGCCTAAAGTTTCATCCGGATAAGATTTCATATGAAGCATTTAGTTGTTATTTGAGCCTAAAATTCCGTACTGAGCATTCGGCTCATTCCGTAAACTTTTTGTATATACAGGTCCACAGGTTACTTTGGGAGTGGAAAAGAGAGAAGAATAAAGCCTAGGAATAAATCTGAAGATATTAAGTTAATTAAGATGAATATCTCCGCTTGTGTATAAATTTTAATAATCGTATGGTTGTATCCTTATCAAATAAATAAATGGAATTATGACTTTTGTTATGCTACCGTTATTGTGACACGTCAGCCTTTCCGGGTTGGGGTGTTACAGCTATGGTATCAGAGCAAAGGCTCTTTCCTGTAGAAAACTTGAAGATAGTAATTAAGACCTGTGAGGAATGGGTAGATATCTATGATAGGATTCAACTTGATCTCTTATTTGATTTAACTCCTATGTCTATTCTTATAGATGCCTCCTCATCGTCCGCCACGTAGGAATACTCGTACTAACCATGAACGTAATAACACTTCTTCGAATGAGACTCCAGTTGATCCAAACATAGTTAATGCTATCAACCAGGCTGTTGCTGGGTTGCTTCCAAACCTGGTTGCTCAAACAGCTGAGGCCGTTATTCAACAAACTCTTCATCCAGAACGCACTAACACTAATCCAACCTCTGGTGGTGAAACTCGTGAGAATACCACTAACAATATTACTTATAGTATAGACATATGGATTAGTAAATTTCAAAAACAAAAACCGAAATCCTTTAGTCACGCTACTAATCCAGTCGAAGCAAGAAACTGGATAGCTCACATTGAAAAGATCTTCGGAGTTCTTGGAGTTCCGGAGCAATACAAAGTTAGACTGGCTACCTACAAATTTGAAGATGACGCACAAACTTGGTGGGAAGGATATAAGCAAGTCAAAGGAGGGGATGATTTTGACGCTAATCTTTCATGGGTCGACTTTCGTAATATCTTTTACGACAAGTATTTTTCGACCGCTGATAAAGAAGCTTATATCAGGGAGTATGCAGTGATTCGACAGGGGAGTGATGAACCAGCCTCTGAGTTCATTACTCGATTTTCAAGATTGGCTAGTATTGTAGGAGATGTTGCAGGATCAGCAGAAGTCCAGGCTGAAAAATGCAAGTGGGCAGTTAATGATCGAATTCAGAAGTCGATCATGTACATAAAATTTAAGGATATCACCGAAGTTGCTGATGCAATCAAAACTTTTGAATTCGAAAGGAAAGAATTCCTATCTCGAACTGGGGATAATAAGAAGAGAAATAGGGAAGGCCAATTTAAGCAGGAAATCGGCCAATCATCCACTACGCCACAGCATCAAGATCGTAAAGTGCAAGGAAATCCAAACTTTGGAAATCAAGCACGTCCATGGCAACCTAGACTTCAAAACCCGAGGCCTGCTCAAAACCAAATTCAGTTGTATGCAGAACCTATTAGAGCTCAACCACTAAATCAACAAGTAAACCCGAATCAGATTACATACTCTCTATGTAATACTTGTGGTAAGAGACATCAAGGCGTATGTCACCGAAGTACAGGAGCCTGCTTTAGATGTGGCCAAACTGGACACATGATTAAGGAATGTCCTAAGAAAGATACTAAGAAGAATCATCAACCCAATGTTGGAGGAAGAGTTTTCGCACTTTCTGCTACTGACGCTGCTAATGTTCCAGGTACTGTATCTGGAACCCTTCAGATTGGTGAACATAGTATCTATGTGTTATTCGATACAGGAGCGACTCATTCTTTAGTATCCCACTCGTTTACTAAGTATCTTCCGATAAGACCAACTCTCTTAGATCATACTTTAACCATTTCCACTCCCATAGGAACTTCGTCCGTAATCACTTACGTATATAAGGATTGTCCGATCCGTATTGAATCTATTGTGTGTAAGGCAGACCTATTTCCAATACATATGTGTGACTTTGATGTTATTCTAGGAATAGATTGGTTGTCTAGACATCAGGTAACTATAGATTGTCATTCTCGCCGTGTTATTTTCGGTAATCTTCATCATCCTGATATTATATATCAGGGAACTCAAGCTCATAAATCTCTTAAAATTATCTCTGCGCTTAAGGCTCGAAAATCCATATCAAACGGCTGTGCTGGATTCCTAGCATCGATTAAGGATATTTCTGCTAGTATTAAGAGTATCGATAGCCATTCCGTTGTCCGTGAATATCCTGATGTATTTCCGGATGAACTTCCGGGATTACCACCCGACCGTCAGTTAGAATTCACCATCGACTTGATCCCTGGTGCCGAACCTATTTCTAAAGCTCCATACCGTATGGCCCCGATGGAACTGAAGGAGTTGAAGGAACAATTGCAAGAATTGTTAGATTTAGGATTCATAAGACCCAGTGTTTCACCTTGGGGTGCTCCGGTCTTATTTGTGAAGAAGAAAGACGGTAGTATGCGTTTATGTATTGACTACCGAGAGCTGAACAAGATTACTATTCGTAATCAGTATCCTCTGCCTCGCATTGATGATCTCTTTGATCAACTTCAAGGGGCTCAGTTCTTCTCAAAAATCGACCTAAGGTCTGGGTACCATCAGTTAAAGGTCAAAAATGAGGATGTTCCCAAGACCGCTTTTCGTACTCGATATGGTCATTACGAATTTTTGGTTATGCCCTTTGGGCTAACTAATGCACCCGCAGTCTTCATGGATTTGATGAATCGCGTATTTCACCAATTCCTAGACAAATTCGTTATTGTCTTTATCGATGACATTCTGGTGTATTCTAAGAGTCGCGAAGAGCATGAAGCACATCTACATATAGTACTTGGAACCTTGCGGCATGAGAAGTTGTACGCGAAGTTTTCCAAATGTGACTTTTGGCTTAGCCAAGTGTCATTTCTATGTCATGTTATATCAGCAGAGGGAATTATGGTAGACCCAACAAAGGTTGAAGCTATTACAAAATGGCCAAGACCCACTTCTGTTACCGAAATACGAAGTTTCTTGGGTCTTGCTGGCTATTACCGAAGATTTGTTGAAAGATTCTCGGTAATTGCTTTACCACTCACAAAACTCCTAAGGAAAGGGGTGAAGTACTCATGGAATGAGGAACAAGAGAAAAGCTTTGAAGAATTAAAGAAACGACTTGTATCCTCTCCGATACTCGCTCTCCCTTCTGGATCAGGAGGTTACCAAGTCTACAGTGATGCCTCAAAGAAAGGATTAGGTTGTGTGCTAATGCAACATGGGAAGGTTATCGCTTATGCCTCCCGTCAGTTGAAGCCTTATGAAGTTAACTACCCTACACATGATTTAGAATTAGCCGCAGTCGTCTTTGCACTTAAGATTTGGCGACATTATCTGTATGGTGAAAGTTGTGACATCTTTACCGACCACAAGAGCCTCAAGTATATATTTACGCAGAAGGAGCTAAATATGAGGCAAAGAAGGTGGTTAGAACTTTTAAAAGATTATGATGCAAATATTCAATACCATCCAGGCAAAGCCAATGTTGTAGCTGACGCATTAAGCCGAAAGAATTCCGGGACTATATCTTGCCTACAAATTCAACCTCATATTAGGAGGGATCTTGAAAGGATGAACATTTGGCTTCAGTTTAGTCAATCTGATGGATATCTAGCTAGAATGCAGATTGAACCCGACCTCATATCGCGGATCAAAGATGCACAAAAGCAAGATGGAGAACTTTGGGCAATTGTGCAAAATCTCGAGGTGGGTAAGCAATCTGAATTTAGTATAGACCATCAGGGGGTGATTTGGTGTGGCAAAAGACTTTGTGTACCCGATGACTCCACCCTTCGTGAGTCATTGTTAGCCGAAGCTCACAGCTCACCATTTTCGATTCACCCAGGATCTACCAAGATGTATAGAGATTTAAGACAGAACTTCTGGTGGAATGGCATGAAGGAAGACGTTGCTCGATACGTAAGTAAATGCCTCACTTGCCAACAAGTGAAAATTGAACACAAACGAGCAAGCGGTCTGTTGCAGCCATTGGATATTCCCATATGGAAGTGGGATGAGATCACAATGGATTTTGTTACTGGCTTACCTAAGACATTCAAGAAGAATGCTGTTGTATGGGTTGTTGTCGATAGGTTATCAAAGTCAGCACATTTTCTACCAATTCAGCAAGGATTTTCGGTTAATAAGTTATCCGAAATATTTCTTCAAGAAATTATTCGACTCCATGGCACACCATCTTCCATTGTTTCCGATAGAGACCCACGTTTTACCTCACGATTTTGGAAAGGCTTTCAGGCAGCTTGGGGGACACGACTAAAGTTTAGTACGGCTTTCCATCCACAAACAGATGGACAGTCAGAACGTACGATTCAGACCTTGGAAGACATGCTCCGAGCGTGTGCACTTGAATGGTCTGGAAACTGGGATGAATATCTATGTCTTGTTGAGTTCGCTTACAACAATAGTTGGCAACCAAGTATTGGCATGGCACCCTTTGAGCTTTTGTACGGTCGGAAATGTCGCGCACCCATATGCTGGGATGAAGTCGGAGAAAAGATTATTGAAGGGCCAGAATTAGTTCAGATTACAAATGAAAAAGTCACTATAGCCCGAGAAAAATTGAAAGAAGCTCAGAGTAGACAAAAGAGCTATGCCGATCAAGATAGACGACCCCTCGAATTTAAAATTGGTGACCACGTATTCTTAAAGGTATCACCTTGGCGTGGCGTTCGTAGATTTGGAATTAAAGGAAAACTTAGTCCCCGTTTCATCGGTCCGTTTGAAATCCTTGAAAGAATTGGAGAAGTATCATATCGACTGGCTTTACCGCCTCAACTCTCTCACGTTCATAATGTTTTTCATATATCCTCTTTAAGAGGATATAATTATCATCCACTCCATGTCATTAGTTATCCGTTACTTTCAATTCACGAAGATTTGTCCTACGAAGAGGAACCAGAAGCCATCTTAGATCGACAAGAAAGGGTTTTACGTAGGAAAGTAATCCCGTTCGTTAAAATCCTTTGGAAAAATCACTCTGAATGCGAAGCAACATGGGAATCCGAAGAATCAATTCGTTCTCTATACCCTAATCTATTCTCGCAATAGAATTTTAGTCGAGTAACGGTAAATCTTGCTATTTGATATATGTTCATTTGTTTCTGTTTACGGTCATTTATGCTTTACCTTATGAGAAGATATTTTAGCTATAACTAAGTATATCTATGTAGGAAATATCAGTACTAATAATCACTCTAAATATCTGTAAGTCCCTATTGACTTTTTATACGATAAGATATTTTATTAGGATACAGTAGGACACATATGTAAGATAATTGACAACTACAGTCATGACCTTAGTTATGAATTCCAAATACACATGTGTGGTTAGGCGATTCTGGTTATATAAGTTAGTAACTCCGCTATAGACCTTTCGTTTCTGTTACTTATACGATAGGTTATATTCTTATTTGAAAAATTTCGAGGACGAAATTTCTTTTAAGGGGGTAATAGTTGTAATGCCCCTAAATTTAAAATCATTAACCACTAAGAAAACCCTAATTAAGACACCCAAGTAATTCTGCACTAACCTTAAAATTTCCAGAACAATCAGAATCAGGATCAGGGCCCCTAAAACTCAGGGGGGGTAAAACCTAGTTGACGATTATCTTCATAAAAACGTTGTCTAAATGCTATTGGCCGAATCGTCGACTCAGCAAGCCTAGTTAGGGACGTGGCTACCTATAGAAAATAGGTGACCCCTCGCGTAGCGCGACGCCATGGGGGGGTACCCCTCGCGCTACGCGACAGGGTCAAAATTCGGGTATAAATAGAGCAGTTTGGGACTTGATTTCTGGCACAAAAACGACGAAGAAATTCGTTATAAACACTGAGTTATAGCCAAAATACTACACAAACACACACGAATCACGAAGTGCTGCCGCAATCAGGGTAATAACTCGATCGCTATTACGATTCAGTTTCCGGAATCAATATATCCAAAGAATGTCTAAGTGCCGCCCATATTGGGTTATGCTTTGTCGTTGTCAATAATTCGATAATGAGTTGAAGCATTGTACTTTATCGTTGTCGATAATTCGATATACGAGCCGAAGTACTGTACTTTATCGTTTGTCATTTTGATAAATGAGCCGAAGTATTGCACTTGGACATTCATTGTCCAAATTGATCTCGGGGAATTATCGTAATCGTTGTATTGATCACTAACCCTGTTTTGTGTACATTATTGTGAAATTAGGTTAAAAGATTAATCAGTAGTCTAAACTCTGCCCATATAAATCTAAAATATTAGCACAAGGTAGCTTCACTTTGGAGTTATTAAGGTACGGATCCTTACCCCACTCTTTATTACTTCAATTCAAATTGTTATAAAACTACTAAATTACTATATCTGTTAAAAACTCCTCACGTCTTTGATTATCGATTCATTTGACAGTCCGTTCGATTCCTATCCTAATCATTTGATTTAGCTTTCATATCATGCGATAGTATTATGTTATACTCATTATCGCATGTTCCAATATATGTTCCGTTTTATTATGAAAATAAGTTTTATAAGTTATGTGAATAAGACCATTTGTACTCTGATACCCTGAGTATCGCTTCTCGTGGAGTGTCCCACGAGCATGTTGTTGTGGCATCAACATCATGTGCTCCATCCGTGACGGAGAGATCAGTTCACGGCGTCTCTTAAGTACAAGTGTGGTACATAAGGCTATTAGGAGGCGTATGGATCGATCCTAGGATTTAAGTATAAGGAGGTGGATAACGGGTATGCCAATTCGCCATCTCATGTGATAACTATGCAGGAGTAGCTACCTGTGTATTGTCATGTTTTAAGTTTGCTCATGGGTACATCCGTAAGATATGATTATGAAATTTTGTTCTTGCATCGTATCATTTGCGCCTAAAGTTTCATCCGGATAAGATTTCATATGAAGCATTTAGTTGTTATTTGAGCCTAAAATTCCGTACTGAGCATTCGGCTCATTCCGTAAACTTTTTGTATATACAGGTCCACAGGTTACTTTGGGAGTGGAAAAGAGAGAAGAATAAAGCCTAGGAATAAATCTGAAGATATTAAGTTAATTAAGATGAATATCTCCGCTTGTGTATAAATTTTAATAATCGTATGGTTGTATCCTTATCAAATAAATAAATGGAATTATGACTTTTGTTATGCTACCGTTATTGTGACACGTCAGCCTTTCCGGGTTGGGGTGTTACAGAAAATCTCCTAAAAATAAGTCAGTCATCCGTTAGGAGTTTTCTAACCTCACTTAATCAAGGAAAGCGACACCGATAAACACAATGCAACCACCGAGACAAGCATAAACTAGATTAAATCGCAACCGAGTTCATTTTACAAATCTTGCACATAAATTCACCAAGATAGCAATTTTGGCCGAAACTACTAACTAAGCTAACAAATCATGGCAAGAATTCATAACAACACCATCTAACCCGTTAAAGTCCTTCCGTGAGGGCAAGCTCTCTTGATTAACAATAATTACATTTTATTAAACCACTAAACATTTCTAGTATCATGGTGCCCACATTTTAACCAAGTTAACTAGTTAACCAAATTAAAAGTTTACTAATACATGATTAATTAAGCTTCATTTTTCAACTATCTTAACTAACCAAGTACCAATCATCCAACACAATTACTTATAATAGAGAAATCAATATCAATAACAAGGTTGCAAACTAATCATCAAAGATAATCATAGAAAATACTTCAAAATATCATTACAACCAAAGATTAACATACTAATGGCTATAATCAAGCAAGGGATTGTTGCGTTTTTGCCCAAAGGCTTACATTAATACCTAATAACCAGTCTAAATGCTTGAAACATAACAAAATTATGGAAAGATTTGAGAAACCAAACCATAAACAAGCATAAGAATGAGAATCCGGATAGTAAACGAGCTAAACCGGGCAATGTGGCTTGAATCCGGGTGACTGCAGAAGCCTTCGGAGCCTCAAAATCGCCTGCAAAGCTCTCCAAAATTCCAGAGTTACGAACAGAATGTTTCTGTTCTGTTTTTATATTTTTTCGATGTCGCACGGTCGTGCACCGATCGCACGACCGTGCACTTTATGCATTATTGAAGTTACTGTTCATGACATCAGCAGAGTTGACTGGTCTTCGGTCTCGCACGCCCGTTCATCATATGGCACGACCGTGCCATTCCGGGATCTCATTGCACGTCTGGTCGGACTGTCAGTTCCGAGGTTGGCTGGATCATCGGATCCGCACGGGGTGCAAGACCTGGAACGACCGTGCATTCCCTGGGTTGGCCTTCAATGCCCGACACGCGGAGTTGCACCCTCGTTCACTGCCGGGTCTTTCATGTTTTATCGGAGATGCACGGTCGTGCATCAGGTCGCACGACCGTTCCACACGCCCAGGTCAGTTTTCTAACAGAAAGTTCGCAGCTTCGTCGTTTTGTCCGGAAAGTCCTCGTTTTCGCTATCATCTTGTCTGGTATGCTGTTTTAGGCCTGTAAACAAAAGTGTAGATAATTAAGTATCCGAATGACGGTTTTACGGCCGAAAACGCATAAAATAGGGGTAAAACGGGGGACTAAAATATGTGTAAATTAACGAATATCACATATCAAGAGAGAATGGCCGCATATGATTGGTACTTTACTCCTTCGTACCATAACTCTCCAGCTCAACCTCCTTTGGTTGAACCCCAGCTTCAAGCAGTTTCACCTCCACCACTTCCTGTTGAGGAGCCGCCTCAACAACCACCTCAGCCACCTCCCGAGCCTCTGAGGCGAAGGAGAAATACTCGAATTTCTGTGCGAGGAGGACCTCGTTTTAGCTCTCCACAGGGTTTAAGTTCTTACCCTCCAATTCCTGAGGACCCCCAATTGGGTGGACCCTCGCACGCAATGCAGGAAGATGCTCCTCCACCGGTTTCACAGGCACGACTGCCGCCTATGGGTTTCAACAACCCAATCCCGACTTACCCAGGTTCTTCTGGGTACAATCCTTTTGAAAACCCATCGGGATATCCATCGGATTATGGAACTCAGGATCCGTACCTTACAGCTGCACAATACCATCATCTTTACCCTTTTTCTTCTTACCTTCTAGTTTATCCAACCGGATACCCAGTGCAGGGTTATCAATACCCACCTTACCAGCAACCTCCTCCTTCCCAGCAGCAGCAAACTCAGGAGATCCTGGAAAGGTTAGATAGGGTTTAGCATGAGGCAAACAAAACCAAGAAGCAACATAGTAGTTTTCTCAAAGGCCTTGCGAGCCTTATTAAGGGAAAGAAGAAGTAGGAAGTTGTTTAATTTATCTTGTATTGTCTTTCAATCAAGCCCCTTCGAGGACATTATTTTATTTATGTACCAAGTCCCTGCGTGGACTTATTTCCTATTTCTGTGTTGTAGCCCCTGCGTGGGCAGTGTGTTCGTTTTAAGACCCGTTTAGGGCACCATGTAATAGTTAATGTTTTAATGAAATTTCTTTGGATTTTATTTATGTACTTTATTACATCTTCATATTTTATCCTTTCAATTTTAAATTGATTTGCCAAAGAAATTCTTAGAGGTATAACCTAGCCAAAATATTAAATGGCTATGATGGTATAACCTTTTTAAGACAGTAAATCCTTGTTAACATCTGAAAATATGTTAACATTCTTGGCTGTGCGGTACGAGAAACCACACAAGCCTCCAAATGTACTTGAGTTTTTCCAAGTCACTCATATATAGCCTATATGATCAATGCGAATCATGGCAAATAAACATCAATATGATGTATAAACCAAAACATCCATTTGAGATGTATGCTTATAAGCAAAGGTGTAATAATGACAATGATAGTTTTATTTATAAACTTCTTGTCAATAAGGCGATGAACTATGTTCGACCCTTAAAAGATCAATGATCCAAGAGATCATTGGTTATGTTTTAATCGTCCTAGTGACAAGGCCTTTTGTGCCATATAAATGTCCTTCGAGACGAGCCTTGTGCTAAATAAAAATGTCTCCCATGACATTTACAAATGTGATTTATATCCTCTATCTAATAATTATAAAGGATTATATCCTATAAATTGCTTATTATGGTTCTATTGTAGCCTAGGCAAATTATAATTTGATTAATTTATTTAAAATGGTCTATATGGTTTAATACCATGACCATTTGATCATCAATGCGATGATATACTATATAATTTAAATATCATCATTGTTTGATATAGTATTAAAAAATGGCTGGCTCGGATGAAGCAAACAGTCATCCTGCAAAAGGCAACAACACCAGGATTAATAGCACTGGTGCCGAACTGCTAGCAATGATCACCGCAGCAGTTACTCAGGCGGTGGATGCTAAATTTAAAGAGCCAAGTATTGTTCGGTCTCAAACTCATTCAAAGTCCCATTCTCAATCTCATACTCATAAGAAAAGTGAGTCTCGGCACTCATCTAATCAAGGTAGTGAGCCCAAGAGGCAGATTGTCCTCGAGCCGACTCCCAGGTACACCAAGGGTTGTACCTATAAGTACTTTGTCTCCTGTAAGCCGAGGGATTTTACAGGAGAAAAGGGAGCAATCGATTGCATGAAATGGTTGGACGAGATGGAGACTGTGATAGACATCAGCGGATGTGCTAAGGAGGATATAGTGAAGTTTGTATCACAATCCTTCAAGGGCGATGCCCTCACTTGGTGGAAAGCATTGGTATAAGCCACTGGGAAGGTTCCTTTGTACAATCTTTCATGGAACAAATTTGTTGATTTGGTTAAGGACACCTATTGCCCTCAGCACGAAGTCGAGCGGATAGAGACTGATTTCCTCACCTTAGTAATGAAGGATCTGGATTGTAGATCCTATGTGACTAGCTTCAACTCAATGTCAAGGCTGGTACCATATTTAGTCACTCCTAAACCCAAACGCATTGCGCGTTTCATCGGTGGTTTGGCCCCTGAAGTAAAAGGGAATGTCAAGGCCTCTAAGCCAGCCACTTATAGATCTGTTGTGGATCTATCTTTATCCCTCACTCTAGATGTTGTGAGGAGTAAGGCGAAGAAGGTTACCGATGAAGGGAAGAGGAAAAGAAAGGAAGACAAGTCTCCTCAGTCAAATAAAAAGGGAAAAGAGAACTCTGGTGCCAAAAAGGGGCAGTCAAATGATAGGCCCAGGTGCAAGACATGTCACAAAAGGCACTTCGGAAAGTGCAACCAAGACCCACAGGCCAAACCATGTGGGATCTGCAAAAAGAAAGGGCACAAGTCTGTTGAGTGCCGGAATATCAAGGATGCAACCTGCTATGGTTGCAATGAAAAGGGGCACATCAAAACCAATTGCCCCAAGAATGCTAAGAAGCCCGAGGAGGCAAAGAAAACAATGCAAGAGTTTTTCAAATGAACGCGAGGGAAGCGGTGAATGACGAGAACATCATAACAGGTACCTTCCTCATCAATAATAACTATGCTAGAGTCTTATTTGATTCCGGTGTTGATAAGTCTTTTGTAGACCATAAGTTCTGTAAGTTATTGAATTTGCCTATTAAGACTCTAGACGTAAAATATGAGGTAGAGCTTTCTGATGGTACCTTAGAAACAGCTTCAACTCTTCTTGATGGATGTTCTATATCCATTAAGAATCATTCTATCTCGCTATCCCTCTTGCCAATGAAATTGGCTGGGTTTGATATAGTTTTAGGCATGGATTGGTTGTCGCATAACCAAGCCCAAATTTCCTGTGATAAAAGCTAGTTATTATCAAAACCCCTTCTGGCGAATCGGTCACTATTCAAGGAGATACACAATATGGGTTGCCTAGCAACGTGTCAATTCTCAAAGTATCGCAGTGTTTGAAAAGCGGATGTGTCATCTACATGGCACAAGTGTCTGTGAATGAACCGAAGCCCAAGATCGAAGACCTCCCGAGAGGCAAGTAGAGTTCAGGATAAACATTCTTCCAGGATCTGCGCCTATTGCATGAGCTCGTTATCGTTTAGCGCCTACGGAAATGAAAGAGCTCAGAACTCAATTAGACGACTTACTGGATAAAGGTTTCATTCAACCCAGCTCTTCGCCTTGGGGAGCTCCAATATTATTTGTGAAAAAGAAGGATGGATCAATGCGATTATCATTGATTATTATGAATTAAATAAGGTAACGATTAAGAATCGTTATCCTTTACCCAGGATCGATGACTTATTTGATCAGCTCCAAGGGGCAAGTTATTTCTCAAAGATCGATCTAAGATCTGGGTATCATCAACTTAAGGTAAGAACTGAAGATGTGCCCAAAACAGCATTCAGGACGAGGTATGGACATTTTGAATTTTTAGTGATGCCTTTTGGGCTCACTAATGTGCCAGCAGCATTCATGGACCTCATGAATAGAGTCTGCAAGCCATACTTAGATAAGTTTGTCATTGTCTTTATAGACGACATACTTATTTACTCTCGTAGCCAAGTTGATCATGAGAAGCACCTTCGATGTATCTTAGGATTGCTTCAACAGGAGAAGTTGTATGCTAAATCTCCAAATTCGAGTTCTGGCTTCGCGAAGTCCAATTTCTTGGACATGTTGTTAGTGAGCGTGGTATCCAAGTTGATCCCGCCAAGATAGAAGCCAATATGAATTGGGAAGCACCAAAGACGCCTACATGAATTCGCAGCTTTCTGGGTTTAGCTGGATATTATAGAAGATTCATTGAGAATTTCTCGAGAATAGCTGCACCATTAACTTCTTTGACCCGTAAGAATGTGAAATTTGATTGGGGTCCAAAGCAACAAGAATCCTTTGAGATTCTTAAGCAAAGACTGAGCAATGCTCCAGTGTTGGCTTTGCCCGAAGGAATTGAATAGTTTGTTGTATATTGTGATGCTTCACACACCGGCATGAGATGTGTACTTATGCAGCGTGGCAAGGTAATTACTTATGCATCACGACAGCTAAAAGTGCATGAAAAGAATTACACCACCCACGATTTAGAATTGGTTCTCGTTGTATTCGCATTAAAGTTGTGGAGACATTATTTATATGGAACTAAATGTGTGATCTATTCGGACCACAAAAGTCTCCAACACTTATTCAATCAGAAAGAGCTCAATATGAGACAACGTCGTTGGATGGAAACTCTAAATGACTATGATTGCGAAATACGCTACCATCCAGGTAAAGCAAACGTGGTCGCTGATGCTCTAAGCTGAAAGGAAAGAGTTAAACCAATCAGGATCAATGCCAAGAGCATTGAGTTGAAGAATTGTCTGAATGAAAGACTATTAGCTGCACAGAAAAATGTTGTTTTGGAAGTTAATCTTCCAAATGAAAAGTTAGGTGTAACTGCTGAATAGTTAGCACCTAGCAAGGATGGAATCCTCAGAATGAATGGAAGAATTTGGGTCCCTATTCATGGAGGACTTCGAGATGTAATTCTCCAAGAAGCACACAACTCCAAGTACTCAGTTCACCCTGGAGGTGACAAGATGTATCAGGACTTGAAGGCTAATTATTGGTGGATAGGTTTGAAGAAATCTATTGCCACACATGTAGCTAAGTGCCTGACATGTGCTCAGATTAAAGCTGAACATCAAAAGCCATCAGGCCTGTTACAACAGCCAGAACTTCCCACATGGAAGTGGGAAATGGTAACTATGGATTTTATAACCAAGTTACCTAAAACAAGGCACGGAAATGACACCATATGGGTTATAGTTGATAGACTGACAAAGTCAGCACATTTCTTACCCATCAAGGAGACTCATAGCTCCGATAAGTTAGCCCAGTTGTACGTAGATAAGATTGTAGCTCTTCATGGAGTACCAGTGTCTATTATCTCTGATAGAGATACAAGGTACACCTCACATTTTTGGAAAATTTTCCAACAATCTTTGGGCACACATTTAAATTTTAGTACTGCTTACCAACCACAGACTGATGGACAGAGTGAGCGTATAATCCAAACTTTGGAAGACATGCTTCGTGCATGTGTTATTGATTTAGGTGGTAGTTGGGATGACCACCTACCATTGGTCGAGTTCTCCTATAACAATAGCTACCATACAAGCATTCAGGCTGCACCTTTTGAGGCATTATATGGTTGGAAATGCAGAACGCCTGTCTGTTGGGCAGAAGTAGAAGAAGCTCAGTTATCAGGACCTGATATAGTCCTTGAAACGACAGACAAGATTGTTCAGATTCATGATCACCTGAAAGCTGCCAGGGATAGGCAGAAAAGTTATGCTGATAAGAGGCGAAAACCTCTAAAGTTTGAGGTTGGCGATAAAGTCTTACTGAAAGTATCACCCTAGAAAGGTGTGATGCGTTTTGGTAAAAAAGGCAAGTTAAGCCCTAGATATATTGGACCATTCGAGATTATTGAATGTGTCGGCAGTGTAGCTTATAACCTAAACTTGCTTGAGGAGCTGAGTGGAATTCATAATGTGTTCCACATTTGTAACCTCAAGAAATGTCTAGCCGATGAATCTCTAGCTATGTCTCATAAAGACGTGCAGATTGATGAAAGCTTAAGATTTGTTGAAAGACCTATATCGATCGAGGATCGACAGGTTAAAAGGCTCCGAAGAAAGCATGTGCCTATAGTAAAGGTCAAATGGGATGCCCGTAGAGGTCCCGAATATACGTGGGAAGTTGAGTCCACTATGAGACGGAAGTACCCTCACTTATTCCAGTAAATCTCAGGGCCGAGATTTCTTTTAAGGGGGTGAGGATGTAACACCACGTAAAAACGTGTCCAATTATGTATAGACACGTGTCCTAAATTCTAATTATGTGAAAGATTGAGTTTGAAGGACTAAAGTTGACAAACAGTAAAACTATGTATACAGAGGGACTAAAAGTGTCAACATGCCAAACTTAGCTCTCTGAATGGCCATACGTGATGAATATATTCTTAATCGAGTGATTAATTGAGTATAAGAAGCCGTTTGTGAAAATAATCGGAAGATTATAAAACTACATGGGTTAAACATGTCAACATGTTAATTCTGACCTCTGAGTGACCTTTTAACGAAACCGAGGCTTCAAAATACTCAAATATACTCTCAAGAATAAGTGATAAAAATTTCACGTGGTTTCGAGATCGTTAAGCATGTTTTCAAGACTTTGGGCAATAAGTGTCAACTTGATGAAACTTGTAATTATAGTGATAATTAACGAACCCGAGCCTAACGAAGTTAGTTTATACATCCTTGAGCCTCAACAAACCAACTACAAGGACCTTTATTGTCAAAAACAAGGTTAAAATGTGTTTAAATCGATCAGGGACCAAATCTGCCAGCATTGAAACTTGTTTTGCCAGTTTCCCGGTTCCACGCGGGCCGCGTAAGATCCTTTATGATCTTACGCGGGCCGCCTAAAAGTGCCCAACGCAGAATTCTTAGGACAGGTGCAGGTTTGATCAGTTGCACCGCCTTAACCTTGTTTGTAACGATTCTATGGGCTGTAAGTCGGTCATAATAAACCACTAGGACACCTGGGGTGATCCTAGGGCCTTCCTTAACAGCTGCAAGTGATCTAGGAAGTGGGATTTTAGTAGAAAAGGAGAACTAGTTCATGTGTTCATATGCACATTTTGCAAACAACTTCAAAGGGACAACTTCTGGAGCTTGTAATCAATTAGGAGAAGATTCCAAGTGTAGAAAAGACAGCTAGGACCATTAGTAAGCTTCTAATTACTTGCTTAGTCATTTTAATTAGCTTAATTACCGAGAAGTCAAACTTGTCGTAGATTAGGTTTGACTTTCAGTTTAATCACATATAGTCTAACCACTGATCAAAACGAAAGTGGTTATAGAACCATATTAAGGTAGGTGATTAACCCTTAAAAGGGCACCTTGTTTGACCAGTTAATTGTCGGGTCAAACTAGTTTGACAAAAAGTCAAACTGGACAGAATGTTTGAAAATGATTTAAATTAGTAAAACAGAAGTTCTAAATTATATTTTAACATTCTAATGACTTGGTAATTAATATTAAAACATGTTTTATCAGTCCTAACCCGGCAATTAATAGTTTAAGGTCAGTTTATAACCGAAAATCGCAAAAGCTTGACTTTTGCTTTGACTTTCAGTTCTGACCCGTTCAAGCTTAATTCTCCCATGTATTAAGCTTCCATTAGGACCACATTACTCAGTAGTATAACCCTCTGAAGTTATATTGCATGATTCTTAATCGTTAATATGCTTAAAAATGCCATAAACGCCCTTTTGACACACAAATGAGATTTTTAGCAATGTGAGTGGACAAAAACCTTTGCTACTGATATTTAGACTTTTCCTAAAAATTTGACATCAGTTTGAAGTCTAGATTAGGGGTTATGCTCATTAGCGTAACTAGAAAGCTTTTTATTAATTAAACAACATAATTAACATAAATCATATTGAAGAAACACGTAACTAATTTTATTGTTAATTAGTTTGGTTTATTCTTCAACCATAAGGGTTAATCTTCTTTGGTTTCCTGAGCTCCTTAATGACCGGTTAATCCTGCAAAACAGAAACACCGTTAGCTCGTTAAGAGGGGAATATGGGGGTTTCCCTCTTAACCAAACTCCGGCGTGAGAATAAGTATCTGCTTTGAGGAGATTAAAGTGAGTAAAGAGTGAGGGTAGAGGGAATAGAATGAATCAACCTGTGAATGAAGGGTTCTATTTAGCCGGAGAGGGGTAGAGGATGTGGGCTGAAGGGCCTTGGGCCGGAAGGCGACAACATAGCGGATATGCCCCTTGTCTCACTGTTGTCGACCGTTAGTGTCTTCTAGAAGTTTTCTGGAGCTGGCGCACCGTGATTGGAGCCACGTGTCTCTGTTGTCGGCCTCGTTGTCCCCCTTGCCATCAGCAGGTAAGTGGAGATCGTGGGACAGGTGTCTCTGCCCTGTGATTGGTGCCACGTAATCGTCCTTCAGTACTTTCTGTCTCCTGCACGACAGGCGATCGTGGAGCACGATTGAGCAGAGCCTGAAGGACGCGGATTGGCCCTTTTTTCTACCACTTGTACCTTGTGTGTATTCTGAAGTGCCCTTTCGCCATATCCCTGTGCGACCCTTGTTGCACATGGAACTGGCCTGCGCATGGTATGGGCGGTTGGAGGCTCGTCTTCAGGATGTTAAGTGTTGAACTTATGTGTTTTCTCTTGCTTAGATCCTGCGCGAGGTCAATAAATGATGAAGTAACCTGCGCGAGGTTGGAATTGAACATGTTTCTGATTAAGGAGTTAGGTCCTGCGCGCGACCTGGAGGAAGGTCTGCGCGGCTTTTTGGGACCATACCCCTTCAAGTCCCCCCAGTCCAGTGCTGCACCATGCGCGTAGCTAGTGGTTGGAGCTCTGGACTTAGAAAAAAGGAGTGTTAATGCTTGACAATGCTTGCCTCATCCTGGTTGACGGCGTGCTGTAATTGCTTGTCAGTTACTACGGCGCGTCTGCCAGGCTTGGTTCTTGATGATTCACTGTCTTTAGGTTGATGCGCGCAGGGTTATTGATTAATTGTTAATGTTACGCGGCCTTAGTAGCTTCTGCATGAAGTTTGTAGTGGCTTTGGGTGGGAAAACTTCTCGAAATTTGAACTCTGACGAGTTGGTGCAAATGTCGTTGATGGTGACGTTTAAGTTGACTACTGACACGGCTGTCATCAAGTTGTCCCTGACGGTTCAGCTTTCTGTCTGGCGAGTGAGGCCCACGCGCGCGTGGTAACCGTCACTCCGATAATCCCGCCTTACGTGGCGTTCTGTGATTGGGCACGCGCGCGGTGATCTCGGCACGTTTACCCATTACATTAAATGCGATGGGTATATATATCGGAAGAGGGACGAGAGCAGATCGTCTTTCCACTTCTGTTGACTACTTCTTTCCCACTTGCTCTTGCATTTCCTTTGGATCTTCAAATCCTTTGAAGAACACGTAGCGGATCTTCAGGATTCTACATCACATCTTCAAAACTTCCAGAATTTTCGAAGCTAAAACTCATATTCATGGCTGAAGAGCATCATGAAGATATTCCCGGTGAAGAAGGTCCTGTTCCCGTTCTCAAGTGGGATTTAGGTCTTTTCGAGCAGATAGTACAGAGTTTCCGGTTCCCACCAGAATGGGATGCCAAGTACCCCGGTCAGAATCAAACGGCCGCCGACGCACCGCCGGGGTATATCACATTGTTTGAAGATTTCTTTCATTAGGGCAACTTCCGGTTGCCGGCGACGAATTTCATGGCCCATATTTTATAGTTCTATGGGTTTCATATCTCACAAATGAGTCCTCCCGGGATGGTCAGGGTTCGACACTTCGAGTTCCTCTGCCGATCTCATGGCATTGAGCCCACTGTTGAAAAATTCCGGGTCTTTTACCAACTGATCAGAAATATAGGCTTCTACTCATTCGCCAGTCGAGGTGCTGCAAAGAAGATACTTCTGAACCCTCCTAAGAGTTTCCATGACTGGAAACCAAAGTTCTTCTATATTCGTGAGGAGGTGATACTGATCGCTATTACCTTTCGCGCATGGTCTGAACCGATTTTGAAGGAGGATCTGGCGATTCCTAAGCAAGAAAATTGGTATTCGAAGCTTACTGCCACCCCAAACGGAGTGTTTGGTGAGAATGTCTTGGTGGCGGCGCGAATGAGTGACCAGTGGCTGGCGGATAGCGACGTTCCAATCTTGAAGTTTGATGATAAAGGTTAGTTACTTCCTCAATTTCTTTGATCTCCTTGTTTTGTAACCTGTGCTTATCAATGTAATTTCGCGTGTAGAGGCGCATCTGTACCAAGCTTCTTTCCCCACCTTTGGTGGGTTTATAGGCGCGTGCCCTCTTAGGGCAGGGGAGGAATACGGGTATGACCAGATTAAAGGTCATTTTATGTATCCAGTTGCTGATGCCTTCGCTGATCCACCTACCGCAACCGAAGGTGCGCATATTCCTAACCCTCGACCTCTGCGCGCTTTGACTTCTGCTGGGAAAGAGATTGTTTATCTTTCCAGCGAAGAGTCTGTCGGATCTTCCAATGGAGAGTTAAGTTCATGGTCTACCATCTTTGCAGGTGTGCTGCGCGACTTGGGTATTGACCCGGAAGAAAAGAAGAAGAAACCGAAGAAGAAGAAAGTCATTACCATCGATGCTGACGTGACCAGCAAGAAAGGTGGTAGCAGCCGCACAGCGCCTGGTGTTGCTGAAAAAGGTACCCTTCGCTTTCGCCAGAGTAACTTGGAGGATTATGTGATTATCAGTGACTCACTTGAAGGTTTGTCGCGCATAGGCGAGAAGAAGGTTGGAGCTGCTGGTTTCAAGAGCTCAGGTAGCGCGGTTCTCGCAACCCAGATGCTGGCGCTACTCCCTCGTCTGTCGCCCATGAAGAAGAGGAGGAAGAAGAAACAGAAGAGCCTGCTGCCAAGTTGGTTAGCAGGAAATGAAGTAGAACTGGACCACCACTGGTGTGTCTATTGCTTCGAAGGGTGCCGGTGTTCCCTTGATCGGCAAACAGGGCAACTACGCTCTTTGTACAAATTTTCTCCTGGTTAGTTTCTTTGTTACCCTGCTTTCTTCACAGTTCTATCTATTTAACACTCTATTTTTGCAGAGGCCAAAAAGAAGAACCCTGAAAAGAAGGGTGTCGTGATCACAGAGCCTTCGGAGCCGGCGCAGAAGCGGCCTAAGGTTACCATCAAACCCTTCAAGGAGAAAAAAATTGCTGAAGAGGGGAAAGAAAAGGAGAAGACCAAGGAGAAGGTTGTTGAGACGCCTATCAGAGCTGGTCCGAAGGATACCGGGGCCGCTGCTGCTACTGCGAGCGAGAAGGCGCAGGGTCCAGAGATTACTCGAATCACGGGGCTTGACCAACCCCATCATGAGAAGAGGAAAGAACCAGAAATTGAGAAACTGGTGCAATCTGCGCAGCCTGATCCCTCCCTTCAGGCAGTTAAAATAACTTCTGCTGCTGGGGGATCGAGCTCTGGTGCTCAACAAGACGAATCTGCTACTGCAGGAGGCGTGAGTGCTGGTTTTGCTGCTGGCCAGGCTGGCACGGGAGGACAAGGTGCAATGCCACACTCTTCTATAGGTCCCAGGGATACCTTGGGAGATATTTACTACAAGTCCTATACAGAGGAGGGCCGTGGTGACGCTCCGCACCAACCGCCATGGGGTTTGAAACAAAAAGACACTTTCCTGGAGTTCGCTCCTTGCCGCCACTGGTTTGTGCACTCCATTCCTCCTGGTGAGGTTAACCGACAAAGAGCGCGAACCCACAATGGGTTGTATCACGCTTATGTTGTTGGTGAGGCCAACATCCGTGCTACTAACCATCAAATTGTTTGCGAGTGTCGAACCATGGTTAGGGAGAGGGAGGAATGGGAGAAATACCGCGAGCGGTTGTTAAGGCATGTCAAAGACTTTGAAAAGTCGAAAGCTGCCTTTGATGAGAAGAAGGCAAAGTTCGAATCCGATAAGAAATCGGAGGAGTGAGACCGTGAAGGCCTTAAGGGCAAACTTCGCGCTGCTGAAGACCTCTTAGCAAAGGAGCGTGCTGACTGGAAGAAGATTTGCGCCAAAGACAACGATCGCATGTATGTGGCTCGTGCCAAAATTACTGTGCTAGCGGGTAATGTTACTGATCTGACCACGAAAGTCGAAGATGCGCAAGCTGCTAAGGAGCAAGCTGAGTTGCGTAAAGCGTTATCCTTTTTTGTTCATGTTTTTAGCTTGTAGAATTATCTAAGTCTTTCATCCTTTGCAGGCTGAGCTTAAAGCGCAAGTATCCAGCAAGGATAAAGATCTGGCCGCCAAGGACGTTGAAATTGCGGAGTTGAAGCGTCGCTTGCGAGATCAGGTTGACAAAAGTGAGTCCTTGGAGATCGATCTTGAAGCTGAAAAGTCGAAAGCGGCTTCTGCCGAGGAAGCCAGGCAAAAGGCCGAGGAGGCGCGCGCCATAAGTTCATCGGCCCTTAATGTGGCACAAAATAACTATGCTGAGGTCCAGGGCATTGTTGACACGCTGGCTTCGGAGGCGGAATGGATGCATGGCAGGGGATTAGTGCTGGTATTGTTCTCTTTTTAACTTGGGTTTTATTTATTAACTAGCCGACTTCTCATTTATTTCTTTTTTGTTGTAGATGGCCAACTCCATTCTAAATGCTGGAGAATTAGATGGAGCTGTTGCTGCACTTATAGATGCTTCCCGCATGGCTGGTCACCGTGGGGGTTATCTGGAATGTGCGCAGCATGTTGAAGAGTTATTTGGACAGGAGTTTGACACTAGTCATTGTTCGGTTACTAATGAAGCTGATGCCGAGTTGGCTCGCGCTGAAAATGCATATGTCCATCTATCGCTACCCGTGATGGATTTGGTTGCAAAGGCTTTAGAGTATGATGATTGGTGTCATCGTTTAAAGTCCATTCTTGATCCTCCGGAAGCTGTTGAAGTATCTGATGAGGAGGAAACGGCGGGCGATAATGGTGATGGTGGCGATGGTGATGGCCATGAGTAGGTAGGGTTAGTAGGCTTTGTGCCTTGTAATTTTACTTTAGGGTGTTCATTCAATGTATCTGGTTGCGCGATTGCGCTTACCTTGTTTTCAAGTAGTGATGTTTTGTAATCGTTGCGCGGTTGCGCTCGTTTAATATAATCTTTATGTTTGCTTTCCCTTTGTCTAGTTACAATTATTGCACTGTTGTTAGAAACTTTGGTTAAGTAAGCGCGAATAAATGTAAGTGTGGCTCTTGTGCGAGTGCAACTGCCCGGTCTCGCGCTGTCTTTGTGGAGGACCTTGGAGGCGTAAATCAAGAGCTTGTAATTTACTGAAGTGTTTTCGTGCTAATCAAAAGTTAAACATGCATTTGTAACGTATAAGTCATCATGATAAGAGAAAACATAAGGCATATGCTTCCATTGATTAAGAAAACAGGCGCTTAGGCCAACATACATTGCGTATAAGTAGGGCGTTTTGCCAACGTAGAACAATAAAAAAGGCGCACGGCCGATCATAAGAGAGTAGGGGCGCGAGGCCAATAGTACTCACATGTAGCACTTGCGCAGTTGTTGCGCATTCCATGTGCGCGGAATGATGTATCCGTCCAGGGTGCGCAGCTTATAAGCCCCTTTCCCTAGCACCTCGTGTATTAAGTATGGGCCTTCTCATTTGGGTGCTATTTTTCCTGGGCGTTCAGCGTTTGAAGCTTCATTGTCTCTGAAGACATACTCTCCTGGAGTGACAGTACAAATGCGCACTCTCGCATTGTAGTATCTTTCCAGTTGTGTCTTGTACTTGGCTTCTTTAATTCGCATGTTCTCGCGCCTTTCCTCCAGCAAATCCAAGTCAAGACGACGCTTTGCCTCGTTATCGATAGTGCTGAGTGCTGTTAAGTGTGGCGAGGGCAGGCCAATATTAGCTGGGATAATCGCCTCCGAGCCATAAACTAGGCTGAAGGGTGTTTCGCCAGTGCTCGTTTTCGGCATGGTTTGGTGAGCCCACAGGATGCTTGGGAGCTCATCGACCCAGCCTCTTCTCTTAGTGCCCAGACGTGCTTTTATCCCCTCAACAATGCTCTTGTTCACACTTTCGACTTGTCCGTTGCCTTGAGGGTGCGCAACAGACGAGAAGGTGTGTTCGATGTTCATTTCTTTCATCCACTCTTGAAGGTCCTCAGAAGCAAAGTTGGTTTCGTTGTCAGTTACAATTTTGAGTGGGAGGCCAAACCTGCAAATGATGTGTTCCCAGATGAACTTACGCACCATCATTGCAGTTGTTGATGCGAGTGCTTTAGCCTCCACCCATTTGGTGAAATAATCTACGACAACGATTATGAATTTCACGGCTCCTGGAGCATCAGGGAAAGGTCCCACCATATCAATTCCCCATTGTTGGAAAGGCCAAGCAGTGGACACAGGGATGAGATCATTCTTTGGGCGCATGGTTTTTGGTGAATGCCTTTGACATGAGTCACATTTGCGCAACTCCTTTAGAGCGTCGACATGCATCCCTGGCCAGTAGTATCCAGCATTCATAATCTTCGCGACAACCATGCGTGGGCCTGCATGGATGCCGCAGATTCCTTCGTGAATCTCCCTGATCAAGTAGCTCGCATCTTGCAGGTCCACACAGCGCAACAGTGGCCCTAAGAAGGATCTTCGGTATAGGATACCGCCGTTCATTTCATAATGCAAGGCTTTGTTCTGAATCTTCCTTGCCTCTGCTTTGCTTTCAGGGAGTATTCCTTCTTGCAAATACTTGATTATAGGGGTCATCCAAGATGAGTGCCCTATCTTGATCACATTCACTTGACGTAGCAGAACTGACGGGTTTTTGAGTACTTCAATCCTTACATCTTTGGCGAGATGTTGAAAAGAGGTTGAAGCAAGCTTGCTCAAGGCATCTGCTGGTTTGTTTTCGGAGCGATTGATGTGAACTACCTTGTATGACTTGAAACGTTGGAGTAACTGTTTCGCCTGATCCAAATACAGGGCCATAACCTCGCCCTTTGCATCATAAATTCCGTTGATTTGACTGGAGATCAGAAGCGAATCGACATGTGCTTGTAGATTTTGAGCTCCCATTTTTATGGCGAGGCACAAGCCTGCCAGGAATGCCTCATATTCCGCCTCATTGTTGGTGTTCTTGAAATCTAACTTGATGGCGTATGTAAATTCATGCTTCTCGGGGCTCACAAGGCGCAACCCTGCTCCTGCGCTGTCCTCATTTGATGCCCCATCAGTGTATAGTAACCACAACTCATTAGATGTGTCTTTCACGGGAGTCTCCACAATCTCGCAATCTTTGATTTTTTCCACTGGGACTTCTGTGACGAAATCCGCCAAGACTTGACCCTTGATGGCTGGGCGCGGCCTATACAAGATGATGTGGCCCCCCAGTTCGATCGGCCATTTTGCTAACCGCCCAGACGTCTCTGGTTTTTGCAATATTGTGCAGATGTGAAAGTTGGTAAGTACTGTGATTACGTGCCCTGTAAAGTATCTGCGCAGCCTTCTAGAAGCATGAAGCAGCGCCAGTACCAACTTTTTCATTGTTGAATATCTCGTTTCTGGGTCGGTAAGCACCCTACTGACATAATAAATTGGAGTTTGTACTCCGTTTCTTTCTACCATCAATACCGACCCTACTGCCTTATCCGAAGAAGATAAGTACAGTATGAGTGGTTCCTTCTCGTACGGCGCGGTCAGAGTAGGGAGCTTTATCAAACATTCTTTCATTTGCTGGAATGCGGCTTCTGCCTCGGGTGTCCACTTGAATTCTTGCTTCTTCACACAATTGCGCAAGGTGCTGATAAAAGGATATGACTTTGCAGCGTGATTTGATAGGAAACGGTTGAGTGCGGCTAAACGGCCGACCAATCGTTGCATTTTTTTGATTGTTCGAGGCGACGACATCCGCTCTATGGCTTGAACCTTCTCTGGGTTAACCTTAAAGCCTCCATTTGTGACTATGAAGCCTAAGAACTTCCCTTCTTCCATACCAAAGGAACATTTGGCAGGATTCAACTTCATGTTCACACTTCTCAACGAGTTGAACGTTTTCTCAATATCTTTTAGCATTTGGTCCTCTTCGGGACTTTTGATTACAAGATCATCGACGTAAACCTCGATGTGTTTTCCAATATCATCAGCGAAGATTTTATCCATCAGGCGCTGCTATGTCGCGCCGGCATTCTTGAGACCGAATGGCATCTTTGTATAATAGAAGATGCCGAGATCGGTTCTAAAAGTTGTCTTGTCTTCGTCTTCGAGCTTCATTTGAACCTGGTGGTACCCCTTGTAACAATCTAAGAAGCATTTCCATCTATATGGTGCGAAAGAGTCTATCTTTTTGTCAATCTCAGGCAAAGAGTAACAATTTTTAGGGCATACCTTGTTGAGATCGGTATAATCGACGCACATTCTCCATCCTCTGTCTGACTTCTCCACCATTACGGGGTTTGCCACCCAACTCTGATAGCGCACCTCTCTTAAGATTCCTGCTTTTAACAACTCGCAGACTTGCTCATTCATTGCTTTGGTCTTATCCGCCCCTAAACTGCGCCTTCTTTGTACTTTTGGTTCAACGGAGGGATAAGTGTTTAGACAGTGCTCGGTAACGTCGCGCGGGACACCGGTCATGTCTGCCGGAGTCCAGGCGAAAGTATCCATATTCCTGAACAAGAGTTGTTTGAGGTGCGTTCTGATGTTTGGTGAGATTGCGTGGCCAATCATCACCGTTTGCTCTGGGTACTTGCGGTTTAAAACCCATTTTTCTGGTTCTGTTGTTGAGACCTTTGGCGCTTTGGTTGGGCGCATCTCTTCTGCCGACATTACTTCTTTCTTTGCATAGATAATTGCCACTCCCGTCTCAGTTGGGAAACCGATGGCTGAGTGGGGAGTGGAAGTTACCATGTTCAGTTCACCTTGAGTTTCTCTCCCAATTAAAACATCATGCCTTGATTTGACAGGCATCACCATGAAGTTGACCGTTGTTGTTCTTGAGTGCTTCCCGTCAGAAAGCGTGAGGGGGAAGCTGATTTGGCCTAGTGGGAAGACCATTTCATTGTAGAATCCCGACAAAGGGTAATCGACTGGCTCAAGTCTTGCTTTATCTTCATCGTCGAACTGATTAAAGCATTGCTCATAGATGATATCTACTGTACTTCCTGGGTCAATGAATACGTACTCTGTCTCGTAATGGCCGATAACTCCGGTAATGACGATGGGGCGCGTTGCGCGTTGACCCCCGCGCACTACCAGGAAGATAACCTGTTGCTCTTGCCATGCTGGTTCGAAAGGTCACTTTCCTTTATCTCTCGTGCTATATCTTGTTCCGTTGACTATGTGTGTTTCCAAGCGTCGGACCTTTTTGTCTCTTCCTTCATCGTTGCGCTGAATCTGGCGTGTCTCTTTGCGCACGTTTTTTACCAGATGACCCAGTTTCCTGCTTTTCAAAGCATTCTCAATTTCCTGCCTCAAGTTGATACAGTCATCTGTCAGATGACCTGTATCTTTACGGAAATCACAGTACAGGTTGGGGTCTTGCCCCTTCTTGTTGGTCATAGGCCTGGGCGCCTTAAAATCGTGGTTCTCCGTCATGAGCACCTCTTTAGGTGTCTTTATGAGCGGAGTCCAGTGCTTTTCTCGATTCTCATTCCTGACTGCCTTCCTGTACCCAATGCGATCGATAGTGTCTCGCGCGTCTTCCTTGTAAGGAGGTCGCTCATCATAACGAGGTCGTTCATCATAACCGCTGGAGTGGTTGGCTTTCCATCCAGGGTTTTTATCCTTTGTTCTGTCTGTTGTTGTCGCGCGAGCTTCCCTTGGAAAATCGATCTTCAATATAAGCGTTCTTACTACCGGCCAGTGGTTCTTCAGTTTGCGCAATGATTTTCGCAGCTTCCATGAGTTTATCCCACTCCTTGGGCATTCCATCTTTTCCAGTGATAGTCCTGATAAGACTATCGCAGCGAATGGCTTTCTTGAAGTGAGCGCGCATGAGTTGTTCACTTACACCACCAATTCCCAAACACTCTTTGTTAAAGCGAGTTATGAAATCTTCTAAACCTTCGTTCTCTCTGCGCCAAATGTCCGTTACCTCAGCTGTGTCGCGCTGGTAACGTCTCTGCTGACTGAAGTGGTTCACAAACTGTGTTCTGAAATCAACCCATGACTTGATCTTTCCTGGTGGGAGGCTGTCGAACCAGGCACAAGCAGCTCCAGTGAAAGTTTGGATAAACAGACGGCACCACATGGGCATATTCCATCCTCCCATGCAACCAGCGCTTGTGAATACTCTGACGTGATCATCAGGATCAGTCAGCCCGTTAAACTTTCCAACCATTGGAGGCAATTTTTCCTTTGACAATGGCGCCAGAGCGATCTTTGGGATGAACTTTGAGTGTTTTGTAGCTTCAGTTGGTCGATAGGCGAGGCGAAAGTCTCGCTCTGCCTCTTCGCTGTATTCGACGTGCTGCCTTGGCCTGTAGTATTCATGATTTCTTTGCAAGTGATTAAAAATTGAGGAACCCTCGTCATCTTGCCATGTTGGGTCATTTGGGTCTGTATCATCCCACTCGTTGTTCATGTTGCGCGGCGTGAGCCGACTATGAACTGGTCCTCTCTGGACATTAGACGGGTAGTCATAATAGCTTTCCGTTTCTCCCCGTGTATCACACGTGTCATGCACGCTTGGTCTTCTCTGGGGGGAGGCCTGTTGATTCTTCCTCGGAGATTTTGCTGTGGGGGTATCTGGCGCGCCCCTGACTCTGGCCCTGAGGTGTAACCAAGGACGGTTATGCTGTTAAAACTGCTGGTTGTGCGCTCAAAGATTGATACGCCGCATTGATGGTGGCAATTTGCTTGGCGTACCACGAGGCTGGAGTTTCGCCTTCAGGTAGCCCTAGTAGCGCCGAAATATTCTGAGGTGGAGCTGGATTCAAGGGTCCAGCACCATTGTTTCCTGGGGTTATCGTCTGAGTGATGCGAGTGATGCTCGCGTGGGGTCCCCTAGTGTTGGTTACTTCGATTTCACCGATTTCTTCCACATGTTGGGCTTGGACGTTTTGATTGTCTTCCCCCAATACTGCATTAGAGTTTGCTCCAAAACCAAACTCATGAACGATTCCTTGACCAGCCATGATCGAAGGAAAAAACAACTGAAGCTTAGAAAAAAAGAAGATGAAAGTGATTTTGTGAAACAACCGGTGGGCGCCAATGAAGAAACACGTAACTAATTTTATTGTTAATTAGTTTGGTTTATGTTTCAACCATAAGGGTTAATCTTCTTTGGTTTCCTGAGCTCCTTAGACTGGTTAATCCTGCAAAACAGAAACACCGTTAGCTCGTTAAGAGGGGAATATGGGGGTTTCCCTCTTAACCAGACTCCGGTGTGAGAATAAGTATCTGCTTTGAGGAGATTAAAGTGAGTAAAGAGTGAGGGTAGAGGGAATAGAATGAATCAACCTGTGAATGAAGGGTTCTATTTATAGCCGGAGAGGTGTAGAGGATGTGGGCTGATGGGCCTTGGGCCGGAAGGCGACAACATAGCGGATATGCCCCTTGTCTCACTGTTGTCGACTGTTAGTGTCTTCTAGAAGTTTTCTGGTGCTGGCGCACCGTGATTGGAGTCACGTGTCTCTGTTGTCGGCCTTGTTGTCCCCCTGCCATCAGCAGGTAAGTGGAGATCGTGGGACAGGTGTCTCTGCCCTGTGATTGGTGCCACGTAATCATCCTTCAGTACTTTCTATCTCCTGCACGTCAGGAGATCGTGGAGCACGATTGAGCAGAGCCTGAAGGACGCGGATTTGCCCTTTCTTCTGCCACTTGTACCTTGTGTCTATTCTGAAGTGCCCTTTCGCCATATCCCTGCGCGACCCTTGTTGCACATGGAACTGGCCTGCGCATGGTATGGGCGGTTGGAGGCTCGTCTTCAGGATGTTAAATGTTGAACTTATGTGTTTTCTCTTGCTTTGTCCCTGCGCGAGGTCAATAAATGATGAAGTAACCCATGCGAGGTTGGAACTGAACATGTTTCTGATTAAGGAGTATGGTCCTGCGCGCGACCTGGAGGAAGGTCTGCGTGGCTTTTTGGGACCATACCCCTTCACCTATCTAAACCCAATTTTTGATACCAAAGTTTTTACCTACTGATGTAAAATAATATTTTGGGATTTTTGAAGATTTTTATTTATTTTTAGGCTGAGCATAACATAGGGTTATAGCTTTGATTCGGTAATTGTCGGTTTTACCCTTTTTTTCATGCATAAAATGAGTTTTACATAACATTTTGATGCCAAACTTTTTACTACTGATTTTATATGATAAATAAAATATTTTGAACTTTATAAACTGATCAAAAACTCAGATTTCCTATTTTAACCCGAAAATCGCTTAAAACCGACTTTTACGCATCTTAAGCGCAAAGTATGAGTTAAAACTATTTTTGGCACATAAAACTTATTACCTACTGATGTTTTAAGTTAATTATTATAATTAAACAGTAAGCCAAAGTTTTAAACTCATAATTCCAATTTTGACCTTTAAAGCTTATGTGAAATTACCAAAATGCCCTTACGGTGCATAGTTTGGTTATAAAAGATAAATTTCACATATATGTTATACCCTACTGTTATAACTTATAAAAATACATATTTTTACTGATTATATCAGACCTAAAACTCAGATAAGTATTTAAACTCTTTTATAAGCATTAAAATTACCAAAATGCCCTTATGGGACTTAACTTGGTTTAAATTATTTTTTGGGCATATATGTTAACATCCTAATGATGTACTAGCATATATCAAGCATATTAACAATTAAGACCTGTATATAATTCATTTTGGTTACCCGTTACACGTTTACGCGTTCGGATCGGTTTACGTGACTAGTTTACGTATAATAGCCGAAACGGGTCAAACCTTATCATTAAATCCTCAATTTCCAGAATGTGTTTAGTTTACCCATATTATACAAGTATCCAAGCTTGTCGGATCTAAACCACATTCTATTCCGGTCTCCGCTTAATCTAGCATTTAGAACCGTAAGATTTCCTTCTAGCTAGCCGGTCTAAGTCCTTGACTTAATTAAAGACCCGTTAGCGTCCTAATAGGTAATAAACCTTCTATACAGATTAAATAGCTTCCGGTAGAAGGTGCCATCAAAAAGTTTTAGGATTATACTGCTAGCTCATGTAAATACTTTTAACTTAGTTTCCCTTATACGGGCTTGGGATATGGTATTATAATAATACCACTTGGTCAGGTATGAAATCATTTAATCGGATTGTGATTAATAAATTGCATAACCCGTTTAATCTTTTTTGTTTGATAACATGAACATTGGGGGTTAATTTGACCGTGTCTTGGATATCCTTGGCTCATTTCATTTGAAAATGGCCACGACCTATGCACGGGGTGTAGGCATACACCTGACAGATGCAAATGCTAAAATATAAACCTACATGTTGGGGATAACTCCTTTGTGGGTTCTATAAGTGGTGAGTCGGTTAATCACGATCGGCTTCCAAACCGGACCCAATTGTATGACAAACATATAAATCTGTATACAAGATTATTTTTAAATAATTGTCCCAAGTTATAAAAGATTTGTGCCATGTGCACTTAAATCAATTTTCATAAATGTTTTCAAAAGAGTCAGTTAATTTTATTTACCAGTTTATACTGACGTATTTTCTAAAGACTGATTGACAGATACCTCTCGTAATAGACTGGAGCTATTAGGTGTCTTAAGAGGATCTTGCAAATCCATAGACACCTGAAGTCTATTATTATGTTTCTTTGTACTTTTTATGATCCGCCTGTGGATCTAGTTACATTCCAGTCTGTATATTCATTTGCTCGTACACTTAGACATTATGGTTTGTAATAGTTTATTCACCAAGCCTTTCGCTGTGCTATTATATTGTGTGTATTGACAATGATGATATCAACTACGTCACGATACTCTCCATCGGGCCCACCAGTAATATGTGGAAATATCGGGGTGTGACAAATAGATCTCGTATCCTTTAATTATAATTTGAATATAGTTTTGAATCAATGGTCGCGTTGTTAGGCGTATGTGATGTTATACATAAAAATTTAGAGGTATGAATTCCCGACACGATCTGAAAACACGACAGGAACCTAGCACGAAATTCGCAGGTTTGGCTTTAGTCTAAACGCGTTAGGTCAGTTTCAGATTGAACTCACGAACCCGTTTACCTAAACGGGTCAGGTTGGCAGATTAACCCGTTTAACCCGTTTATATCATATTATATTTTTTAAGAATACGTATAATGTTATAAATTAAATCGGGTGTGTCTTTTATGTAATAATTGTAACATAATATTAGAAATTGGCATAAGATTTTATAATCTAAATATAATTTTATTATATATACATTTGTGTTTTTAGTACATTTTAATTTTAACTCGTGAGATTCCCACGTGCTTCGCAGCGGGAATCAGTCGGTATTAGTTCGGTTCGTTACGGTACCGGCAGTATCATTCCAAAAGTAAACATAACATTAGTCGAAAACAATAAAAACGAATATCAATACCAGTAATGATCTTGTTCACTGGATAATGGTTATGTTCGTTTGCATTCTTTGTTTATTATATTTCAACATTGCATATATATTTTTTTTTAAAACAGACGTTGTATCGTTGTCGTGCCAAATCAAATTGAAACTGATTAAACAACATACGTATCAATCGGTACCAAAATTTAATTTTGTTGGTAACGCTTTCCATAAACTGACACCCTATTGTATCGCTGTCATACCAAACTGAACCGAAAAAAATAGGTACCAATATGCCTTCATTATTATAGTATTTTGTTTAATAACACATACTTTGACCATATGTTAAAAGTAATATAAGAATAAATATGATTAAAATCAATTAAAGTAATATAATAATAAAATAATGAAAACTAAAAAACACAATATTAAACAAAAATATTAAATTACTGTTCATGGTAAGTTTGTATTCATATATATATATATATATATATATAGGGAGCCGTTAGAATGAAAACCATCTCGAGTTGTAAGAACCGCGAGAACTACACCCCACGGAGCGCCGTTCGCCATGATTTTTTTTTTACAAGTAGATGTGTATATTATAAACACAGCCGTAAAAAATCATGGCGAACGGCGCTCCGTGGGGTGTAGTTTTTTACACCACAAGTTTGGTGAAAAAAAAAAGAAAAAAGAAAAAAAATTAAAAAACACCAAACTTGTGGTGTAAAAAACTACACCCCACGGAGCGCCGTTCGCCATGATATTTTACGGCTGTGTTTATAATACACACATCTACTTGTAAAAAAAGGTCATGGCGAACGGCGCTCCGTGGGGTGTAGTTCTCGCGGTTCTTACAACTCGGGGTGGTTTTCATTCTAGCAGCCCCCTATATATATATATATATATATATATATATATATATATATATATATATATATATATATATATATATATATATATAAAATATTAATTTTCAAAAAAAAATTAAAAATTAAAAATTCAGTTTGAACATGTCGTGTTCGGGTCAACCCACAAATATTCGGGTCATGTTTGGGTTTATATGTATGACACGATTTTTGGTCCGGGCTGAACCTGCAAACTTGACTAATTTAGCACCCCTATAAAGATGTCTAATAGTGTCGATTACCTTGCTATCTGAAAGTATAGCGAAGTATATGATTGGTAAGTATGATGACACAACGTCTAGAGTAGTGTTACAGAGAAAATATGTGGGGGGGGGGGTTAATATACTAAAATATATATTTGTATGATTTTTGTTTGTAACCCTTGCGCATTACAAAGGATGCAAGGGTTATGTGGCTCTTTAAGTCTCTTTTAAAATCTCAAGGCTCAACTATGTACATTTTATGTACATTTGATGGAAACTATCAAACTAAAGTACGATAGGGGCAAAGGGAATTTCTGGTGGAGCAATATAATTCATCAAGATCGGAAAGAACACCAACGGTGAAAGCATTTTGATGGGCCAACAGTGATACTAGGAGACAAAAACTAAGGGAGCGAATGAGATTAGATACCCCAATAGTCCTAACCAAAGTTCAAAAATATCATTTAAATGATTCACATTATGGATTTATGGTCATCAACCGACCACGCCAAAAGAATTATGTAACAGGATACATTCATTGGCAATAAATGTTATCAAAGGCATTTCGTTGAGGTAACTCTTAGTATTAGGTACTAATACAACATTCAATCTATTTAGAATTGTCTATTTATCTTATCAAGTGCACCATTATATTTTCCCTAATGGAATCAATAGATCAAGTACTTGCTGTTTACACAATTAACCTATCGGATAACTAAATGCTTCTGTCATATTGTTAGTAATATAATCATACTTGGATGTTGTTCCATATTTGCAATAACTCCATATCTTCTTATAACTTATATTAATAACATGTAAGTGAATGTTTACGTACTTTAGTGATTTCATTTAATTTCATGATCAGTACCACTACAGGTCCTTGCAACACGCCATAATGTCATACCAAAGAAATAACAATGAAAATGTTTCTTGAAACTACCATGCAATTATCTAATGCATTATATGTCACACCCTCAATTTTCACATGCAGAGTTTTACCGCAAGACGCGTGACCACATCAGGATCATTGCCATTAGTTACATTGAACGACCTCTAAATGATGCTTTAGAAAAAATGTCGTTGCTTAATTAAATGAGAAAACAACTGTTTTGAATGTTCAAGTAAAATGCGGAAGCATAAAGTAAAAGTAAAGTTTAACTAAATGCGCAAAACAAACGGGCCCAAAAAGTAATGCAATAATGTATAAAAAAGTAAGTTCAAAGGTTTATTGATGGGACTCCATGAATGTCCCTAATCTCGTGCAATATCTAGCGACCTGCGAAAGTATGCTAACAAGTGTCAATATGGGGTTGGTGAGTTCAAAAATGTAATTGCAATAAACAGAGTTGTAAGATAAAGTAAATTCCAATTATATCTTAGGTAGCTAGCTTGTTACACCTTACTAAACGTTTTGAACCGAAGCTGACTGAAATAGTTTATGCTTTCCGCCACGTCTATCATAAACGATGGTGCAATGTTAGGTCAGTGTTACATCTGTTGACTCTCAGTCATGCTGGCGCGACCGACACGGGTGGGGTTTGTTGAACCTAGTAGTACTA
The DNA here is from genome assembly GCF_002127325.2 of Helianthus annuus. Classification (NCBI taxonomy): domain Eukaryota; kingdom Viridiplantae; phylum Streptophyta; class Magnoliopsida; order Asterales; family Asteraceae; genus Helianthus; species Helianthus annuus. Next base: position 34,715,798 of record NC_035436.2, on the reverse strand, counting down.
CTCAATAACACCTCACTAATTACTTATATTAATGGTTCAGGTGTATAAGGACTTTCATGATACGTGTAGTGTTTAGTAAACATGTGATATAAATGAATTAGAATGATGTAAGAAGTCGCTCAAGTGTTTCCTCCCAGGAAAACGTAGCGTTTTTGTTTATCTAAGAAGTTGTTCAAGTGTTTCTTCAAAGGAAAGCATAGCATTTTAGTTTCTTACTAGGAAAGCGTATGTAAAAGAAGTAGTGAACTCACCATAGGGTGCGTATGATATATCCAACCATGAAAATATAATAGAAAACCGCTAAGAGTAACCTATCACATTATGATATTCAATTGGTGTGTGTTTCATGTGTTTGGCCGTAAGACTTTGCATTTAAAAATCTCATTGTTCAAATATGTCAAGTAAGACTCACGCATAGACCAAGTTGACCCGACGACCTGTTGGTGACTAATTAAATGACTTCATGTCAATTCATGTTCATGTAATTCATGTAAGGCTATAGTACACATCACATAACATGTATGATGGCATTTATTTCAGTTTGGCCACCTAAAGACACATTGTATAGCCAAATCGATGTAAACTCTAGTGTTAACAAAAAGTTTCAGCAATCATAGTTCAACTTTAGTTTTTGAGTCAATTTGTGTATTTTATTTAAAATACTAAACTACATAGAAAAATTATGAATATTTTATGATATATGCCAAATAGTCTATTGAGTTTGTATAATTTTCTTGAGGTCCGAGTGTTTATAAAAAAATCATGAACAATCCTACATCACAGAAAGGTCAAAAACATCATTTCTGGTGACAGTTTACCATTAAATTTATAAAAAAATCTAAGTTCCTCCAATTGATGCCAGGCCAATTAGAGTGTCTCACCAGATCTTAGGAGTACCTACTGTAAATATTTCATGTCCAAACTCCCAAAATTGATCAAGTTATAGTCCTTGTAATAGACCCTATTTTCTGATTGGAAAACTCAGGTTTGCATATTAACATTAAAAATTTGCAAAATCATAGTTAGGGTTCTTGAAAAATTACGAAAATTTTTATGGATCATATACACATCCAGTAGATGATCCTAGATTCAAGAATGATCCTATTTGGCATGACTATGTTTAGGTTATGACTAAAACAAATTCAGCAAATTCTGCAGTAACGTTCCTACAAGTTCATGCAATATCTAACCTTCAAGTTTTCATCATGCAACGTGAATAAAGTTTCCCCTTTGGGAAAACCTAGAAGATCTAAAATAAATCACCTAATTTGATCATGACAAATTGTTCCATGCATCCTAACTAACTTACAAGAACCAAGTTTGATCATCAACAAGTCTATCATGCAATCCTACACAATTTTGTTAAACAAAAGTTTCCATTATAGACAAGTTGTTAACACCATGCTCTAGCAGTAAATTTATTGTTTTCATCAATTCAACATGTTTAAATACATTTATAATCATCATATCAGTCAACACAAATCATCAAGCATGCAAAAAATCACCTAAATCAAAATCATCATCTATAAAGTTTCCATTCTAGGTATGAACAATGGATCAAATCAAGCTTCCTATCATCAAGATTACTTCTAATCATCATACTAATGCAATCAAAATCCTGGACACTATTTTTGAATAATTAAGAACATGTTTAACTCAATTAGGGTTTCAATCAAAATCACCAAGAACACATAAAAGATGAAATCGATGGACAAGACTTACTAGTTTGCGTTGTAGCGTGTTAGAAACGATCAAGAATGCATCCAAATCCAAGACACAAGCTCCACTTGACGAACTAGGGTTTAGGATTTGATGTGTCGTCATGCATAGAGAGAGAGAGAGTGAGAGAGAGAGAGAGAGGGAGAGATCATGGGTATGAAGGTCGACGCTAAGGAAGGTGATATAGGCTGGGTTTTGCTTGTTTTTTTTTTAAATCACCTAAGGAGAATCCACGGGCTTCCATTTGGGCTTTTTATTAAACCAAGGGCCTTAATTTAATAAAAGACTATTACTACAAGGATTCCCCCATACTTATGTTTTTTTTTTCTAAAAATTGCCACAAAGTTGAAAAACACAAAACCGAACAATTATACGAAAAAAACACGCAAGACACATAATTTACACATAATACACGTAATTACTAGAAATCATATAATTTCACATAATATATTCATTTAATCTTTCCCGACTTGTTATTTCACTTAATCACCAACGTTCAGGGACCGGCTCGTGTGCGGTTCGGTAATTCGAGTTATTTCACCGAATTTTCGTTATGCGGTGTTCGTGTACTAACTGACACACTTAATTAACCCTAATCAAGTGTAATGAAATAATGAATGTTCGTGATGGCGTTAAAGATAACGGAGTTAACCTGAAAATGCCGAATGTCACATTATATGTGTACAACATTCATGATTAATTTGTGTTATTGTTACTTCTAACTAGAGGTTTTTATTATACCCGAAACTCGAACCCAAGGCCACCCTACCTGAGAAATTATCATTCCATAGTTACCTAAACCCGATGAATATAAAACCTAAACCTGATTGACCTTAAACAGTTTGGTTAATAGATATAGTTTTGGTGATTCGGGTTCACCCCAAAAACTCGAACAACTTTCAAGGTCATATTCAGATCCTGATGAATCCTACCTTGAAATACTAGGTAGTGTTCCTCTTGGAGTTTTGTTTTATAGGTTTTTATTTTGTGTGTGCTTTTAAGAATTTTTGTCTGTTTTCTATGCAATTTACTTTATATGCACTACCATTTGTGGCAGGTGCTCCTGTGCTACCACCACCTTCGTAATCAGATTTTCCATTTGTTGTCTTTTCTATAACAACCAACACAAACTTTCATTCTATAACCATAAAAAATTACAAGATAAAGTCAAAGTATTAGCCCAACAAGGTGTTAGTTGTTGACAATGGAAACCCAAAACATTTTAATTAAATACAACAGTTTTGATATAACTCCGATGGAAGTTACCAAGCCCAATTAGCCCATTATGAAGATATTGCAGAATGTGCCTACGGGGTCACCTAAGTATTTGGCCAAAAGGTCAGATTGTAGGCAAGGAGAACTAAAACTCTAGAGTCAATAAAACTACACTATCCCGAAACCCGACCCCTAATAAAACCAAACCAATTAACTCAAACATCGAAAAAACAGAACCTAAAATGGTTCAGTTATAGGATACATTTTTTAGTTTTGAAAACCCAAACAACCTGACCCGAAATGGCCGAAACCCGAGAAAACAATCCGAAGAACACCCATACTTCTAACACGTTGTTTGTTTCGCTGAATTCTTTGGAATTAAGATGGAATTGGAATTACTTCTCTTGAAATTTAATATTTGGTTGGTACATAATGAAATTCTAATTTAAATATATTTCACCATTCATTGAAATGTAAGAATCGTTCACTACCCAAACGAGTTTTCAACTTTGTAACTGAATGTTAGCCGATTACCCAAAATACCTTATATTTCATCATCTTCTAATTCATCTAATTTCATTTTTTAGAATTACCATTCAAATACAATACCAATTTTGGTTGGAATTTATTCTAATTCTTTCAAGATTTCAATTCCTTTCGAAAGTTTCTACAAACCAAGCGACCCCTAAACCTTTTTGTATGTACTATAAGAAAACAAGACCACTAGACTTACAAGTTGTCTTGTTTAACTACAAAATAACTCATATCCATGATTTACTTTTGTTGATTCAAGTACACTATAGAACAGGGTGGATCTATTATTTGGTCAAGGTGGGCGGCCGCACCACTTGAAAAAAAAAATTAGTGTATATTTTAGGGAAAAAACTCGACCGCACTCTTTGAAAATATGGTTTGAACATCTCATCCGCACCCCCAACAAATAACTCCTGAGTCCACCACTGCTATAGAATACCGAAAAAACTTGGAGTTGTTACATAAACACTTGTGGTGTGATTAACAAAAGAATCATTTGATGCGAGCATACTTTATATAGCAGCCCTTGTCAAATATATTGACATTATTTAAATATTTCAGTTTTATTAATCCTAGATTTTATAGAATTACAGTATATATACATTACACCTGCACTATGTAGGATTTAATCTCACGTACCATTTACCATCAAGATATCCTCTTGGGGACATTTCAATGTTTAATTAACAACAAAATTAAACAAGACAACAACAATGCAACATAATCCAACAACACTACAATTTAGCATAATTGGATGAACATAAAACAAAAGGAAAAGACACAAGACATTAACAAGAAAACAACATATGCTAACCTTTTATATCAAGCACTTTTTCATCATCGGTAATACTTTGTTTAATCGGTTCTTGTCCTTCTTTGAATAATCGCCCACAAACGTGTTAATAAATTAATAACATGAAGAAAAACAACAAAAGAAAGTGAAAAGAATATTCAATGTAGTAACCTACATGGGGAGTATATAGTAGCGTTGTAAACGAGGCATACCGTTCGTGAGCTACTTGAAATTGGCTTGCAAAAAACTCGAGCAGAGTTTAAACAAGCTTGAGTTCGAGCCAAAAAAATAAGCTTGTTTATAGATGGATATGAGCTAGTAGGGGTGTTCGGAATTCGTTTCGAATTCGAAAAATTCGAAATTCGATTCGATTATCAAGAATTCGTTTCGATTATTAGAATTCAGATTCAAATTCGATTCATTTCGAGTCAAGTAAATCAAATACGAATCGAATACGAATTTATAATTTCAAATTTGATTCCAAATTCGAATAAAGATTATAAATTTTTATTAATTATTTTATATATAATACATATATAACTTTTATTAGGCTATACTGTAAATTATTTTCAAAATTCATTCCTAGTATTAAAATTACTGATTGCCAAACCCACTAATGGCCCATAACTAAAACTTAAGTAACAAATCTATCAATATATTTCTAACCATAAAAGTATTAAGTTGTAATGTGGAGTAGTTATTCCCGACTTCTCATTTTGAATTTTAGACTTATGGTACTTTATGTGGAACTTTTGAATGTGATATCGTGTTTTATTGATGCTTTAAAATTTATGTTTCATTCGGTTAGGTTTTTACATGTTTTAAAAGAATCTGAATCAAATTGAATTTACTCGAATTCGATTCAAATTCGAAATTTTAATCGAATACGAATTGGGTTTTTTATTAGAATACGAATTGGGTTTTTTATTCGAATACGAATTCGGTAGTTTTTAATCAAATTCGAATTCAAGGAAAAATAAAATTTTTTCGAATAATTCGAAAAATCGATATTCGATTCAATGAACACCCCTATGAGCTAGTAGGCCCGCAAACCTATACGAGCATGCTATATATATATATATATATATATATATATATATATATATATATTAAAAATGTTGAATATAGTTGTTTACATAATATTTATTATTATACATTACACTATAATTAAAATAACTAAATAACCTATTTATGTTATTTAAAAAAAATATTGTTAGCTACTTGATCTAGGCTCTCCAAAAGATCGAGTTAAGCTGAGCTTAAACAAGTCCAAGCCAAGTTCTCTTAAGTCAAACGGGCTGATCTCAGCTCGTTTACACCTCTCATAGATAGACACAGTATAATAGTAAGACTGCCCGTAATGGGGCGTGATTTGTAAAAAAATTTCGAAGAAAACGCCGGAAAACGCCCACACGCCACAACACCCCGGCGTGTTTTGGCGTTATTTTGGGCAAAATTCGATTTGGCGTTTTTTGAAACACGCCGAAATGGAAAATCTTTTGCCAATCAGATGAGAGCATGTGGATTTAGAGAGAGAGAGAGAGAGAGAGATGGAATTTCAGCCTGATTTTTTGGTTAGCCGGAATTTCAGCCAGAGTTTGCAGGTCACGAAGAAGAAGAAGGGATAGAGGTGGGTGGTTTGTTTTAAAACTTTGCTCAGTTGACACATTAGGTCCCTGTGGTTTTAAACTTCAATATCTTTAATATTTTAAGTTTCAAAAATGCTATACCAGTCCCTAAAGTTTTGTTTATTAAATGTCTCATTTGGATCTTTTATAAAACTTAAAATTTTGCAATGTAATTTTTTAGTATTGTAATTCTTTTTTAATTTAATGAAGTACTTTAAGTTTTTAATTTAAAAATAAATAAATAATTGTGTAATGATTGGATGAGGCGTTATTGGGCATTATTCCACTACGCCACTTTTGCAAAAACGCCCAATAATGCCCCCATGCTGACTGGACTGCCACATGGCAGAAAACGCCCCAGGGTGAGGGCATTATTCATCAAACCACTACGCATGGTCTAAGAATAATCGCCTTATCAAGGCTCAAAATGATGGCCTTGACTCTTGAGTTTCAATTAAATTTTGACAACAACAAAGCAGTCTAGTGTTCCCTTATCTATGCTTTTATGGTTTGCCAATATTGAAGATTATTGCAAATTCAAATTCAGAGGCCCTTCTCGAGTCTATACCAAAATCAAAATCAATATTAAGTTTCTTACAAGTCTTTGATGAACTACATTTCATATGTTTGATGAAATGCTTCAGTTACTATTTAAAAATTCAATTAATGGTGTCATTTGATCTCTTGTTAAACCCCTTTCCCCTTCAGTGTTAGTAGAGATAGCAAAGAATCCAAATGGGTTTGATCATTTATGGTGATTTGTTTGTTGGGGAAAGTTGTTGTACAAATAAACTTAACGTACAAAACATACGAATTGCATGAAAAGGGAAAAGTAGGCGGTGACATTTTTGTAATTATCAGTAACTATCAAAGTTACTCTACAAATGTATCTGTAGAGTAATTTTGATCTTTTGTAGAGTAATTTTGTAAAATGGTCTTGTAGAGTAATTTTGTTCTGTAGGGTAATTATCAAAATTACTCTACAAATGATACTATAGAGTAATTTTGATCATTTGTAGAGTAATTTTGTAAAATGTTCATGTAGAGTAATTTTGGTCTTGTAGGGTAATTATCAAAATTACACTAACCCCCCCCCCCTAAAAACCTAAAAAAATACCTACCCCCCCCCCCTCCCCAAACTAAAAGCTAAAAACTTAACCATAAAGCTAAACCCCATAACTAAATGCTAACAAAATTACTCTACAAGATCAAAATTACTCTACAGTTTTTTGGGAGTTAGTGTAATTTTGATAATTACCCTACAAGACCAAAATTACTCTACAAAAGATCAAAATTACTCTACAGTTTTTTGATAAACTTGCAGGGTAATTTTGATGTAGAGTAATTTTACAAAGTTACTCTACAAAAGATCAAAATTACTCTACAAGATTAACTTTGATGGTTACTCATAATTACAAAAATGACACCGTGCTTTTTTATCTTTTCCTTCAGTTTGTATGTTTAGTACGTTTAGTTTATTTGTGTTTGATCTTTATCCTTTGTTATTGTCAACAACTCTTTTTAAACCCCATTCCCCCTCTTGATTATCCTTACCGTTGGCGGCTTCTCCAAATAAACTTAACACGTCGCCACTCGCCATAGAAGTCATTTGCAATAATTTTTGTGTGAATGAAATATCTAGGTTGTGGTTTAGTTAGTTGTGAGTCGTGTAGGCATACTCTTTGTAATACGATATTATTATCTAGTATTAATTTTTTCACGATATTGTTGTTGTAGTTATTTTAGCTCAATGGTTGAATGTATTAATTCACTATATGCTTGTGTACATATCAGGATGAGTAAATATCAGGGTATTACCAATGGTTGAATACATATTATGTTGAATACACAATAATCATGATGCATTATATTAGGATGAGTAAATATCAGGGTATTACCAATGGTTGTTCAACCTCTGGTGGAAAATTTAAACAGTGTCTTGGAGCAAGAACATCATGTTGCCATGGGTGCATTAGTTGTTCAACCATTCGTGGAAATTTCATCAATTTGTTCACTAGTCTTATAAGATGGGATGCTAATAATGCTATTGTGTAGTATATACGAATACAAATGAAGATGAAGCTGTTGCCTGTGGGTGAGGCGGGGAGAAAAAAAGTGATGAATTTTTTTTATTTAGAGGGTGTTTGGGATTACTGATTATTTGATTATTGCGTTTGTAAAAAACATAAATAATCTAAAAAAGTGTTTGGATGAAAAAGAGATTATCTACCTCCAAAACACAGTTTTGGAGAAGCATGTACCTATATGCTTTTTCAAAACGCAGTTTTGAAAACGCATAAACTATTTTAAAAACGCAACACCAAACACCCCTTAATATGGAGACTTGTTTAGATACGAAGTGTCATTTGAGTAGAGTTAGGTCCAGTGGACTTAATCTTATCCAAGCCTAAGCCCAAACCCAAGCATTAAGCCTTTACTTGCACACCAGTCCTCAAACTAAAGCGGTCCTCAAACTAAAGTATATTTTCTCTTTTCTTTGACGAAAGTAAGTTTGTTTAAAGGTAAAATAGTGAGGGTATGTGGCTAGAAAATGAACTGGTACTCTTTTGATGTTTGGTAACATATAGAGATGGACAAATCGGGTTTTTTTTTCCTAACCGGTTCAGGTTATAAACTGAAAAGGGTTGGTTAAATTTGGTTAAAGTCAACTCGTAGCCAAACCAATTCGCGTTATAAACTGGTTTAAGTGGAAATTTACTCGAACCTGTCCAAATTAATTTGGTTCGGGCTTGAATTGGGTTTGTTTTTTTAAAGTTTCACAGTGGTCACAAACTGGTGGGCCGGACCAGGCTCATATCGGTTTGGGCTAAACCGGTTTTTTCATGGCATTGGGTTGGGTTATAAACTGGTTTGGAAATTCAAACCAGGCTTTTTTCCAGCTCAGCTTGCTGATTGTGTAAGTTTTGACATGTGTGATTTTATTGATGTTCCTGTTAATATTATTTGTTTGACTTGATATATTTTGTAGGGGAACAATCCACTAAAAAATGGGTTTTGTCTAAGTAGTCTAAAAAGGGTTGTGATAATGACATGTGACACTTCTTCTAAGTAGGAATGAAAGACATTTTGGTACTAAAACATTTTAGTTATTATAAGTAGGAGTGTGAAGATGAAATTTAGCATCCTTTTTTGTTTTCTCAAAAGGGGAATTCTATTGGTACACCAGCCAATCTATCTGCACACTTTGCTTTTTCAATATGGATCGTATAGGCCTATACGGGTCGTATTGTTTTTTCAATTTCCAATAAACACTGATGTGTCAGATTTTGTTTATTTGACTGAACCTATACGGGTTATATAGAGCCCCTGAATTGTCAAAAAAAAAAAAAAAAGGCTTAATTGATAACTCAGGGGGTCAATACAGATCAATTAACCCCTTGTTTTTTTTTTGTTTTGTTTTTTTTTTTTTTTTTGAGAATTCAGGGGGTCTACATGATAAAGTTTTAAAAATGTTTTTTGTTTAAAAAATAAAAGAATTCTTTTATTAAACTTTGTTAAAGCAATGATTAAATGTATACAAAAATTTGTAAAAAATAAAAACCAAAGTTTGATTAACCCCTTGTTTTGTTTTTGTTTTTGTTTTTGTTTTTTTTATTTTTTTTTGTATTTTTTTTTTGAGAATTCACGGGGTCTACATGATAAAGTTTTAAAAATGTTTTTTGTTTAAAAAATAAAAGAATTATGTTATTAAACTTTATTAAAACTATTATTAAATGTATACAAAAATTTGTAAAAAAAATTTAATTAACCCCTTGTTTTTTTTTGAGAATTCAAGGGTCTACTTGATAAAATTTTAAAAATGCTTTTGTTTAAAAAAATAAAAGAATTCTTTTATTAAACTTTGTTAAAACTATGATTAACTATATACAAAAATTTGTAAAAAAAGAAAAACAAAGTTTAATTAACCCACTGATTTATCAATTAACCCTTGTTTTTTTAGAATTCAGGGGTCTACATGATAAAGTTTTAAAAATATTTTTTTGTTTAAAAAATAGAAGAATTCTTTTATTAAACTTTGTTAAAACTATGATTAAATGTAAACAAAAATTTGTAAAAAAACCAAAGTTTAATTAACCTTTTGTTTTGTTTTGTTTTTTGAGAATTCAGGGGGTCTACATGATGTGTCAGATTTTGTTTATTTAACTGGACCAATACGGGCCGTATGAGCATATATAGATGTAGTAGCGGTCCCGTATATGTATCGTATAGGTTAATTTGTAATTTTAAAGGTATTTTGTTTGTACAATTTATTTTAAGTGTTGTTTGTTTGTTTAGTGGACACAACACGTAAAGTAACCGACAATATACGCCAAAATACGACACCGTATAGACATAATACACCATAATACAGAACAATACGACAAGTAGAGACAGACTACGCCATAATACTTGATAACACGACACATATATACAATCTACACCCTAATTCGACACTTACAAAAAATAAACGTGACAATACCGAGCGTCACCGACACGACCCGTACGGATAATATATGCGAGAATACCAAACATATTGACAATATACATCATAATATGACATTTAATGTCACACCCCAACCGATGGCGGAATCATCGGGGCATGGCACTGAGCGACACAGATTGTCCAGAAGTTTCCACAACAACTATCATTACTATTTAGTTTAAATAATATGTCCCATACCGTATCCCAAATAATAAAACAAGTTATTACAGATAAGCATCTAGTCAAATATACTGTTCCGACAACTCAGATTTAAATAAAATATAAATATTGTTTGTTTGCATCTAAAGAGCCCAATCTTGACCATGACAGAACACTATTTGTTGGGGGGCTCTAGAGCTTTATTCAAGCCTCGTTTCCCTAGCAAGTAAACACCTTAAACACACCTGTCACATACATTAAAATAAAGTCAATACATATAATGTAAAGGTGAGCATACAAGTTTGATAATAGTATATAGAGTTCGAAATAGTTTACGCATAACCAGTACGTACACAGAGGAAAATGAAGCATGTTAATTATCGACATGGATCTATCGATACCAATGACTGCGGGTTGACTGTCCGAGACAGTTCGCAATACATGATTACCACCGCAATCCATGCAAGTAATTGTCCTTAACAACCCCCGTGTGAACGGGTGCTGAGTCCAAACTATAGTACTACGTCGTTAAGGCAGGTAGACATCATTCCACGTGTAAACATAACAATAAGCATTCATTTAGTCACGTAATACATGCAGTTCGGTTAGCGTTTAAATAGTTGAGTAGTGTGTTCGATTGTGATTTAGATTAGTAACGTATGTAACACCCAAAAGTGCTAAAGCAAAAAGGGTTCGAGTATACTCACAGCGATTGATTGATGGATTGAAGGGAGCGCTTAAGAGTAGGGTTAGCCTGAATAGTTCGGTAGCGTAACGATGAGTAACGTGTTAAATGGAAACAAGTGTAAGTGGGTCGAACAACCTGGTCGATCGAACAGCAGGTTCGATCGAACGGGTTGCTCGTTCGGTTGGAAGGTCCGTTCGGACAGCCTGTTCGATCGGCCGGTAGGCTCGATCGGTTGGACTGTTCGAGTGGATTGTTTCTTCCTTTGAGTAGGATGTGTTTGTGTATGATGGCTTGTCCTTTTGAAGTTTTCGTTGTAGTATTTGAGAACACTGAAGTGTTCTTACCTTTCAGGTCGATCGATCGAACACCATGTTCGATCGGGTGGCACTCCAACACGTCGAACGAATTACAAAATCGATTAAGGGTTGAAGCATAGTATCTCATGATCCGATGAGTAATGTTATCGAACAGCTCGTTCGATCGTACATCACTTCGTTCAATACTATACATCATGAAATTGTCAAAGTGTGGGGCCATGTGCTAGCCGATCGGCTGGCCTGGTCGATCGGCTGACATGTCCGATCGGTTGGGCTGTTCGTTTGAACAGCCTGTTCGATCGGTCAGCATCCTGACCTGGTCGGCCTGTTCGTCTAACACTTGGCTGTTCTGATTGTTTGACGTTATATCGAGGTATTTTGACAACGAGCTGAACAATGGAACCTTCGTTCTTACTTGTTTCCTCTGCTCGGACAGGAATCACCCAAGTCCGGCTGGTGAATGGTTCGGAACGGTAGTTTAACGTTTAACCCGAAATCGGTGAACCTCGTAGATAGAATCCGAATCTTGAACCACACAACCATTAGAATGATTGGTGAGTTGGCTCAAGCTCCGTTTCTACCGGTTTGAAGGAATTGAGTGTAAAATAGTTGAAAGAAAGTTGAAAATCATTCTTTCAATCCTTCACATCATGTAAATGGTTAGATCTGTGATAGATCTTAGTTTGTTTATGTGGAAATAGGCTAGATCCAAGTGATTCTTGGTGGATTGAGGCCAAAACATGATGTTCTTGAAGAACACCATGATGACATCATCCTAGAATGCTTAGATCTTGATGATTTCACGGTTAGAAATGAAGATTTGAAAGATAGAAAGGTGTAGGAGCACTTATTGATCAAGAAAGTACAAGATTTAGGATGAAATCTTACCGGAACTGAGAGAAATCGGAGAAATAGAGGAGAGCACGAGCTGGTCGGTCAGAGGGTTTCCAAAAGTGGAAAGAATGACAATGACAGGCCTATTTATAGGCTTCCAAAAGGGGAAAGGTCTGGCCGATCGGCCAGGCATCCCGATCGGACAGTCCGTCCGATCGGCTGGGCTGTTCGATCGGCTAGAAGCCTGATCGATCCACAACCTGCTTTGAGTGTTCGGTGCGACGATTTCTGATATTTCGATTTCGATTGAAGACGAAATGAATACGATAGAGTTTCCTAGTCAAATTACTTTTAATCCCAACCACTATATCTACATACAAGCATCTATATTCCATATTCGATTTCGATTTCGATTGAGTTTCGAGTTTCGATTCGATTGATCACCACACATAACATAAAGTAAACACGCACAACTAACACATAAGGCGCACACACACGTATAATAACACCAATTTCGCTTAATTCGAGTTTCGAGTTCGATTGATGATTCGATTAGCTTGATTATTGATTGATTAACTTTATCGCATTGTTACTTCCTACTATTCACAGTCGTAAATCGTTTCGCGTCGATTAAACATTCGGTTACTTCGATTCCTTTGATAAACAACACTTACTCCACATAATACAAAACATAAATAGATTATTTATAGTCAAAGAAGTCAAACTTGACTTGGGCTTTGACTTTGACTTTGACTTTGACTTTGACATTCGAAAACACGGGGTGTTACAGCCTCCCCTTGTTTAGGGAATTTCGTCCCGAAATTAGGCTGAAAGCTGCACATCACCGTGAATGATCTTACCAATTTCTCACTTCAGATCTTTATTTAAACAACTACGGGTACTTAGCCTTCATGTCGCTTTCGAGTTCCCAAGTGAAATTCGCGCCTCGCTTGCCTTCCCATCGAACTTTCACGATAGGGATGCGCGAGCGTCTGAGTTGTTTGGTTTGGCGATCCATGATTTCGACAGGCTTTTCCACGAAGTGTAGCGTTTCATTGACCTGAAGGTCGTCGAGAGGTACAATCAGATCATGATCAGCTAGGCATTTTCGGAGGTTTGACACATGGAAAGTTGGGTGGACGTTACTAAGTTCCTCCGGTAGTTCGAGTCTGTAGGCGACTTTTCCGATTCTCTCCAGAATCTTAAAAGGTCCAACATATCGAGGCGCTAGTTTCCCTTTCTTGTCGAATCTGACCACACCCTTCCAAGGTAATACCTTTAGGAGTACGTAGTCGCCAACGTCAAATTCAAGGGGCTTGCATCTTCTATCGGCGTAACTTTTCTGTCTATCCTTGGCTTTCGACAAGTTGTCTCGAATCTGGAGGATCTTGTCAGTCGTTTCTTGTAGTAACTCGGGACCGGTTAATTGCGAGTGACCGATCTCGTGCCACACAATAGGCGATCGACATCTCCTTCCATATAAAGCCTCGAATGGTGCCATTTGTATGCTGGCATGATAGTTGTTGTTGTACGAGAATTCGACTAACGGTAGGTATTTGTTCCAACTACCACCGAAGTCTATGACACATGCGCGGAGCATGTCTTCAAGAGTACGGATCGTTCTTTCAGTCTGTCCGTCGGTTTGAGGATGGAATGCGGTACTCAGGTTAAGCGACGTACCAAGAGCTGCTTGAAATGTTTCCCACAATCGTGAAGTAAACCGAGCGTCACGGTCTGAAATGATGTCACGAGGCGTACCATGATTACAAATGATCTCGTCGGTGTAGATTCGGGCTAGTCGTTCTACCTTGTAGTCTTCCCGTATTGGCAAAAAGTGGGCTGATTTGGTCAAACGATCAACTATAACCCAAATGCTGTCGTGACCTGATGGCGTGGGCGGAAGTTTGGTTATGAAATCCATAGCTATACTCTCCCACTTCCATATGGGGATTGGAGGTTGTTCGAGTAAGCCAGAAGGTCGTTGATGTTCAGCCTTAACTCTCGCACAAGTCAGGCAACTCCCAACATAGAGGGTGATATCTCTTTTCATTCTCGGCCACCAGTACTTGTATCGAAGATCCTGGTACATTTTGTCGGCACCGGGATGAATGAAATATCGGGATTTGTGGGCTTCGTTCATTATAATCTTTCGCAAATCAGTCCGCTTAGGGATCCAAATTCGGTCTAGATAATAGAAAATCCCATTTGCTTTGCTTACAAGCTGAGCTCCATCGTGATAAATCCTCTCTTTCTTCAAAGTGCGTTCATTAAAACAAGCATGCTGGGCTTCGTGGATGAGGGTTTCGAGATCATGCTGGGCTTGGGTATTGCGAATATTGAGCAAATAACAACGTCTGCTGAGCGCGTCTGCAACAACATTTGCCTTGCCTGGGTGATAACGAATCTCACAGTCGTAATCGTTAAGAAGTTCTACCCATCGGCGTTGACGCATGTTAAGTTCTTTCTGATTAAAGATGTGTTGTAAACTCCTGTGATCGGTGAAGATCGTACACTTGGTACCATACAGGTAGTGTCGCCAAATCTTCAATGCAAAAACAACTGCGCCTAGCTCGAGATCATGGGTTGTATAGTTCTTCTCGTGAATTTTGAGCTGACGAGATGCGTAAGCTATAACCTTGTCCCATTGCATGAGAACATAGACGAGACCAAGGTTGGAAACATCACAATAGACAATGAAATCGTTGTTTCCATCGGGCAACGTGAGAACAGGAGCATTGCAGAGCATATGCTTGAGGGCTTGAAAGGCAGACTCTTGTTCAGTTCCCCAAACAAAAGGCTTGTCTTTATGAGTAAGGGCGGTAAGCGGCACAGCGATCTTAGAGAATCCTTCGATAAATCGTCGATAATAGCCCGCTAGTCTGAGAAAAGAACGAACTTCAGACGGGTTCTTAGGCGTAATCCAGCTCTTAACTGCTTCAATCTTCGCGGGATCGACATGAATACCTTGACTATTAACGATGTGACCCAGAAACTGAACCTCCTCCAGCCAAAATTCACATTTGGAGAACTTGGCATAGAGTTGATTCCCCTGGAGTAGCTCGAGAACCAAACGTAGATGTTGCACGTGTTCAGCTTTCGATTTGGAATAAATCAAGACATCGTCGATGAACACGATGACGAAACGGTCTAGAAATGGCTTACACACGCGATTCATCAGATCCATGAAAACCGCGGGTGCGTTAGTTAAACCAAAAGGCATAACAACGAATTCGTAATGGCCGTATCGAGTGCGAAAAGCGGTTTTGGGGATGTCTTCCTCTTGAATGCGCAATTGATGATAGCCTGAACGTAGATCGATCTTTGAGAAACACTTGGCACCTTGCAGCTGATCAAATAAGTCATCGATTCGAGACAAAAGGTAACGGTTCTTGATGGTCAATTTATTCAACTCCCGATAGTCGATGCACATCCTGAACGACCCATCCTTCTTTTTAACGAAAAGGACTGGTGCGCCCCAAGGAGAGGTGCTCGGGCGAATAAAGCCTTTTTCAAGTAACTCCTTGAGTTCGTTTGAAAGTTCCCTCATTTCGGATGGAGCAAGTCGATAAGGGGCTTTGGCAACAGGGTTAGCTCTAGGAATAAGGTCGATTCGAAAGTCGATATCACGACTTTGCGGTAGTCCCGGAAGATCGTAAGGGAACACCTGAGGAAATTCACGGACCACTGGAACGTCTTTGACTTCGGCCTTCTTTTTCTTTTCCTTCTCCGCTACTACAATGTTGGCCAAGAAAGCTCTGTATTCCTTGTGGAGATACTTGCTAGTTTGGATGCATGACATGAGCTTGAGACCTTTCAAAGCAGTTTCACCGTACACACATAATAGATCACCATTCTCGAGCGAGAATCAAATCATTTTATCGAAGCATACAACTTCAGCATGATTTTCGCGAAGAAAGTCCATGCCTACTATGATGTCAAAACTTCCGAGTTGCATCGGAATAAGGTCGATTGGGAAGATATAATTGTTGAGCTCGAGAGTACAATCACGGAGAACAGAATTAACGGCGATAGTTCTTCCAGTAGTGACTTCAACTTCGAATGACGAGAGGAGATAAGAGCGCTTACGACTAAGGAGCTTCTCGAATTCAAACGACACAAAGCAGTTATCGGCTCCAGTATCAAACAAACATGATGCATAAATACCATTCACAAGGAACGTACCATTAACCACGTTGTTGTCAGCCTGGGCTTGACGGGCGTTGATGTTGAAGGTTCTGGCACGGGCTGCTTGCTGCTGTTGCTGCTGGGGCTCTTGCTTCACAACCCTGTTTGGGCACATGTTTGCAAAATGGTTAGGATCACCACATGCAAATCAGACTCGAGCATTGATCGCGGGTGCTTGAGCTGCAGGTTGGCCTTGAGGGGCTGGGAGTAGAGCTTGATGAGCGGCGGCAGGAGCTGCGGTGTTTCGGAGACCATAGCGACAGTTCGCAGTGAAATGACCGTAGAGATTGCAGTGAGCGCAGAAACGACAGGCGATTCCCACCGGATGATGATATGAGCATGTTGGGCAGAGCGGGTGGACCTGTGTAAGCACGCTTCGCTGGCGGTGCATTGGTCACTGGAGCTGGTCGGTGATGGGACTGCTGCTGAGCCTGTACGGCTTGCAGAGGGGTAGCAGTTGTTGTGACAGCATAGTTCTTGCTGGAGCTGCTGTTGTTGTGCTTCTTCTTTCGGCGTGATGACTTGGACGGTTGAGCAGTGGAGTCGGCGGTTGGTGCAGTAGTAGCTTGATGCAGAGACTTGGATGGCTTATCCCAGAAACCAGACTTTACCCGCTTGTCATTGATCTCGGCGGCAAGCAAGTAGGTCTCTTCAATTGATGATGTCTTGGCGGCATGAACAAAGTCGGCAACACAATCAGGTAGAGCTCGAATGTACTTCTTGATGGCCATGTCTGGCGTCTTGACTTGATCGGGACAGATAATGCTAAGCTGCTTGAAGTGAGCAGTTAAAGCAGCGTTGTCTCCGTCCTTCTGCTTGATGTTCCAAAACTCGTCCTCCAGCTTTTGGCGTTCATGGGGAGGGCAGAATTCGTCCATCGTGATGGCCTTCAGCTCTTCCCAGGTCAGCTCATAAGCTGCATCATTCCCGCGTTTGTTTCATTCAGCCATCCACCAGTCTAGAGCTCGGGACTGGAAAACGCCGGTTGCATTTAGGGTACGGAGAATTTCAGGACAACCACTTTGGCGCAGAGTGACTTCAACCGAATCAAACCATTGAAAACATGGCGGTAGGGCCATCTTCTCCGGTAAACTCTTTTGGTCCGCATGCCTTAAACTGTTTGAAGCTGAAAACAGTCTTGTTAGCATCTTTAGGAGCATCGGTTCGCGACTCCTCAGACGATTTGCTGACGTTTTCATACACCTCGCTTACAGCTTTTACCACTTGCTTGGCGATGATAGCAGTGAGACGCTTGTCTCTCTTCTCTTGACATGGTCTACAACAGACATCGTCGTAGGTCTCAGACACAACAAATCAAATCTCACCTCACACGTCTACTACTTACTAAAGCTCAGGAACACGTCGAGACACATATCACATAACACATAGGCACATAACCACAGATTCACGTAATCACAGAAGCACATAAGCATGTAGAGCACAGAACACATAAACACGGAAGCAAATACATATTTAATCATAGAGGTGGTTAAGCACGTAGTTCTCCTATAAGCACATAGAGCATTTCCTATTATTCAAAGCTCGCGTGTCGTTTGTATATTTATTGGTCGCGATTAGCATTTCGCGTAGCATCGTATAGTCGTATATTGTGTCGAATAGTATAGCCCATAATCGTATATTATATCATAATGTCGTCTAGATTTGCAGCGACTTGTTAGCGTATTGAGATAGAAGAGCAATGCTAGTCGTGTGTGTCGATCGAAGTGATAGCAAAAATCGAGTAAATACCAAAACACATAAACAGATAGTTACACATAAAGCACATAAAATCGACGAATCATCAGAGTCGGCAGTTGCGGGCTCAGAATCGAAACACATAAAATCGAGAAATAGATTGTCTGCGGCTATTAGACGTCGACTACCCAAAGCGATTCGACTATTCACAATAGACTTGTCGTCATGTTTCGACTTTCAGGTTCGTGTTTCTGCCTCGATTCATGGGCATTTAACACGCACTCCCTAGGTCATACTTGTGAGTTCAGGTCGTTGGAGTCCGTCGAGGCTTTGGTGAGATAAATAAAAATCCGGAACAAGTTGTCAAGGTTAGGGTTTCACCCCTAGCTTAGCAACTTCTTCCTTATTTAGTAAAATATGAGGAGATTATTCATCAAAATATGGATTTCACTCCTAGTTTGGTATAATTCTCCTCGTTTGTTATCGAAAATAACGAGGAAATCATTGATAAATTGATAAAATCAGCATTGACCAAACAATTTAGTCGAGAGTTTGCGGCTTTCACACCTAATCTCGGCTAAGTCGCTTGACTTTATTTGAAAATTCGAGTGTAGTGATAGCGAAGAATATTAGAATGTGGCACATAAGCTTGGTCTGTTGGTTCCTAACTATAGTCTAGGTCTCTATGACAGCGAACCGGACTAGGTCGTGTCTTGCCTAATTCCCTATAGTTATGGCTCTGATACCAATCTGTCACACCCCAACCGATGGCGGAATTATTGAGGCATGGCACTGAGCGAAACAGATTGTCCAGAAGTTTCCACAACAACTATCATTACTATTTAGTTTAAATAATACGTCCCATACCGTATCCCAAATAATAAAACAAGTTATTACAGATAAGCATCTAGTCAAATATACTATTCCTGATGTGTGTAAAATGCAACATATAAAACACATCAATTAAGGCATAAAACTAACCCTTTTTAAGTACTAATGTTGGAAAAAGAGTGTTTTTGTCTTCCTTTTGTATTTTCAGGATGAAATGAGCTCAAAATCACAAAAGAAGCAAAAAGACCACTAATTCTACCATAAATACAAGAAAAGGAACAAAAGTGGACTGCCCGGACCCTCAACGGCACCTTCCAAAACAAAGAGAAGAAAACAGAGTCTGAACACGCCCCGTGTCCAGCGAACACGGGGGCGTGCCCAGGAAGCAGCAGAAAAGACAAACCAGTAGAAGCTTCCATTGCTCACCACGGGGCCGTGCCCAGCGGGCACGGGGGCGTGTTGAAAGTACAGCAGGCGCATTAATTGTAATTCGCAATTACAATTAATGAAGAGAGAGAGTGTCAGACGGGCACGGGGCCGTGTCCAGCGGACACGGGGCCGTGTCCAGCGTTCTGTCCAGCCTATAAATAGAGGAGCTTGGTTTCATTCTCCCTCATCCCTTGGCACACCACCTCTCTCACACCTCATCCACCACCATAACACCATCATCCACCACCATCATCCATTGTCCATCGTAGAGTGTGTGAGTCGTCTCGGGATCCAAGATTGATCGTAAGAGTTCTTGACAATCAAGGCCATGTTTGCCTAAGTCTCTTACATCACTTGGTGAAGACAAGTGTTTAGTATAATACTTTTTATTTTTAATCTTTTGCACTTTTTATTTGGTTTTGTATTAATGACTTTAATAACTAGTTACTTATGTTGAAGGTGATCTTTCCTTATCGTTTGTCCGTGGTGTCTTGGCATTATTTTACTGTCTATATAAAATAAAAGATTTTCACCATTCATATCTCCACGGTCTATATGGAGGTATGTTGGCTACCTGGTCGGGGGTTAAGGGAACGGTTTGGTAAAGGTCTTGCCCTTGTTCAGCGTTTAGAGGTCCTGCTTGGGACCTGGGTCAAATTTAGTAGGATCTCATTCAATACCCATAGGTATTGGATGGCGGGGATCCAAACTCTTTGACCCCCTCATAAGTTAACTACTATTAATACTATAACCCGGCTATTTAGGACTGTATCCCTGCTGACTCAGACTACTTAGCCGAGGGTAACGTCACCGCCAAAAGCGGGGCCTACCATAATTTGCATTAATAACTTAATTCATTATCTTTCAATAATCCGACCCTTTAGGATTGTATCCTTGCTGACTCAAACTACTGGGTTGAGGGTAACGTCGCCTTCAAAAGAGGGGCCTACTACAATAACTAAGATAATCTCTTAAACAAGTGCAAAAGTGCGAAAATAATCAAAGGTTATACTAATACACGTGTCGGATCCAAGTGATTCATCTTGTCTATCTGTTTTTATTTCATTTTATTTTTCAGCATTTAGTTAGTTTTTATTTTTCTTAGTTTAAATCATTTTTTCTAACCTTTTGATTTGATTAGACGTTGAGGATAAACCGGTATTAAAAGCTCTTGTGTCCTTGGACGACCTCGGTATCTTACCAACACTATACTACGTCCACGATGGGTGCACTTGCCCATATGTGTGTTTAGTGTTAGTAAATATCGTGTTTTATAAATTTAAAACTTGGCTAAAAGTGTAAAAGGGCTTAAATATATATCTAAAAATATAACACACTTCACGCACATCAAGTTTTTGGCGCCGTTGCCGGGGACACAAGGATTTTAAGAAAGTTAGGAATCAACGGCCTAATCATCTTTTTATTTTTCTTTAATTTTTAGGATTTTTTTTTTTTAGATTTTTCAGCTTCTGCAGAGCTCAGCACGGGGCCGTGCCCGCTGAACACGCCCCGTGCCCAATCATTGGAACTGGCAATCCTGTTTTATATCAGACAGTAGGCTGAACACGGGGCCGTGTCCACTCAACACGCCCCCGTGCCCAAGATTCAGTTGCTGAAAACAGAACCGTTTGATCCCGGCGGTTGGTAATTTCTGATACAAACATGAGTGATAATGATTCTTTTTACTTTCGGCACTCTTATGGTTTGTGGTGTCGAATATGTAGAGGCGAACATGAGGAATTAAAATGTTTCTTCCTCACTTATAGGCCACACTATATAGACCCACCAATTCCTTGTAACCTTAAGAGGGGCGAAAGTAAAAATAAACATTATTTCTCCCTTGAATGCGCCCAGCCAGACATTCTAGGAGAAATGCTCCTTGACGAGCTATTTCAACTAGAAGAACTACTTCTAAATTGGTCAAAAGAACTTAGGAAGGATTTTTTAGATCCATCCCAAGAAGATGACCATGAGGAAATGTTGGAACCGCATTCTGACAACCTCGTTGCTCCCGAAAATACCTTTCTTCCTAAGCAAGACGTGGACGATAGTCGTCCCTGTGCCGATTGTGCCGTGAAGGACTCCCCATCGACCTCGTTCGGTGCATACATAGACCTGAGCGATTCGGCATACACCTTCTTTAACGAGAGCCCGGGAAAGGGTTGGACTTGTCCACCTAGAATGAAAATAGGAATTACCCTCACCGACAACCTCTTGCGTTCCCGCCTTAGTATAGGACAATTAAGGTATCTTAGGCACTTTGGGGTTGTTCCAACAAGTCAGGAGCCACCCGATACAAATTAGCTCCTTAATAAAGACAAAACTTCATAAAGCCAGCTTTCCGACACGGGGCCGTGCTCGGCCAACACGCCCCCGTGTCCACCTAAAGATTCCTATCTGATCAGAACGTCAGAATACGGACAAACTGTGTCAGAATTTCATCTGCACACGGGGCCGTGTCCAGCGGACACGGGGCCGTGTGCAGCAGGCTGTCATTTTCTATAAATGCAGCCAAAATTCCTGCACATTTGGACCAACTTGGGGACAGAGATTTGAAGGAATCTTCTCTCAAACAATCCTAGGTAAGTCTAAAAGAAGTTTCCAACAACCCATCTTGTCCTTTCCTCTTCTAGACATTTCCTTCTTCTTCATCTTTCTTCAAAAGCCACCATGAAAAATTTGAATTTTCAATCTTTATGGTAGGAAACAAGGAGTTTTGGTCATGGAATCTTGGTAAAAACATGTTATGTAGCATTGTTTAGAGTTATTTACTGTCAAAAAAGCTTGCACAAACTCAGAAAATAACTTAAAAAACCAAGGTTCCTTGCTCCAAAATTCTGCAGAAAGATGAACACGGGGCCGTGCTCAGTGAGCACGGGGCCGTGTCCAGAAGCTGTTTCGTCTTATAAACTATTTCTGGTTTATTTTTCGTAGAATGGCGAGTGAAAACAGCGAAACATCATCCGTGCATTCCTCAAACAGCCGAAGGGGAAGGAGGCCCTCCGTTGAAGCTACACTTGTGCACTACGTGATAGCGCTAAGGGAAGCTCTCGACGAAATGACATCCGTGGAGGAGGTCCTCATTGACCGTATTAACGATCTTACAATGGGATTGGAAAGCAGCTTCCAAGAGATTAACCTTTTGCACCAAAGGTTAAACATTTTGGTGGCACCCCCTATGGAACCAGTTCTTCCACAACAAGACTGGAACCTGGCACTCGGTATTAACAACCCTACCGGGTGGGGAGACATCCCCGCGGAACCTCCTATGGAAAACCCACAAGAAGTTCCGGCGGAAGTTGAAACTCCTCAAACAAATGCAAACGAGCCCTCCTTCCTCCTTCCAAGGGAGGTAGAGGAGTGGCTTGCCGACATGTGAGGAGAACCGCGCCCGAAAAGTGGAGCTCTACGAAGCCTTATCTAACCAAGATCAGTAGATTCTTGGAAATTTTGCTAAATTAAAATAAAACATAGGGCTAGAACTCCATAAGCTTAATATCTATGTAATTTTTATCTTTATGTAATGTCTTTATGATTAGCAATGTTATGATGGTTTTTATGATTTATGGACTCGTGGTGGTAATGGATGAAAAAGGGAACGAGAAAAAATGGAACCATGCAGAAGAACAGAACAAACCGACAAAAATCTCCATAACAGAACGCTCCACACGGGCCGTGCCCAACCAACACGGCCCCGTGCTGAGCCCCCTGCAGGAAATCACCCAGTTCAGGTAACTGGACACGGGCCGTGTTCAGCGGACACGCCCCCGTGTCCAGGCTTCTGTTTCACTTCTATAATTTTTGTTACTGGCACTTGACCACGGGGCCGTGCCCGGTCAACACGGGGCCGTGTCCAGAGTGCCAGTAACACAAATCTTTGTTTTTAAACACACTTTTTCACATTCTAATCATCCAAAAACTTTATTTTTGGACACATTGAGGACAATGTGTAATTTAAGTGTGGGGGGGATGCTAAAACCTTGAAATTTTGCAAAATCCTAAAACAAGCCTTACACAAAACTCTATTGGAACCGCTAAACACCCCAAATTTTTTCAAAAACTTTTTCATTTTTTTTTATTTACTTATCTTAGTTTAAGTTGGGAATAACAAGTTATAAAAGGGTTATATATTTTTTTTTAATTTTACAACCGATAGCGTCATGATAAAAAGAACTAGCATAAGAAAATTATGAAAAGGTATAACAAGTCTAGCTAAAATTCGATTATATATGCTTGGTCACATTAAAAACCCATTCCCACAAAAGTGAGTTTTGAGCCTTTATTGAGCATAAAAATATACATATTTAGATTAAATGCTCATTTTTCGTTTCTTGTGTGAATAGCCGCTCGGTCTTTACAAATCTAGAACTTGCCACGACGATACATTCCCGGTCCTTACCAACTTAAACCCAAGTAAGTAAATGATAGAGGCATTAGGACTAACTATTTTTCTTTCAAAACCATTATTTTTCATTTTTTTTACCTACCCAAAATCCCCCTAGAAAAACCCCTTTGAGCCTAAACCTTTCATTTCATTACCCCCAAAACAATTTTTTTTACCCACCAAAAACCTTTTTCATTTTTTCACCCTTATTTTAGTAACAAGCTCGGTTTTTCATAAACATACCCTTTACGTGACGAAAAAAAAAAATATATATATATGAATAATGAAGTCAAAAACAAACAGAAGCTACAAAAGCTTGTTTGGAGAAATACTTCAAAAATAAATGTCACTAAAAATAAGGTATTTTATGAAAACCGACACTTGTTACGATTTTCGCCCTTTTTACTAACCACTAACCAACCACCCACCTTTAAACCCAAGCCTTCACCCCAAAAGTCCTCTTGATATTTACAAAGGTAAAAAGTTAAAAAGGAGGAGGATTGATCGCTTGGCAAGCCTATGGAAAACGTAAATCCGTGCCGCTCTCGAGCGATTCACTTAAATATACACCTTCGGCCGAGTGTTGAGTGATCTCCCGTGAGGTATGTGAACTTGTATATAAATAGAATTTTAATAAGGCATGTTATACCAAAATAAGTAGTTTATCTTATGAAAAGTTCAAAATAAATCATAACGAATAGGATTGTAAATAAAATAAAAAAATAAAACCTATAAAAACCTTGGATTCCCGACACTCTAGGACAAGCTAAAAACTTCTCTTCTACCTATTCCATTTGGGAGTGTAAGCCACATTAAAAGAGTTTTGCTTGAGGACAAGCAAAAGTTCAAGTGTGGGGGTATTTGATGTGTGTAAAATGCAACATATAAAACACATCAATTAAGGCATAAAACTAACCCTTTTTAAGTAATAATGTTGGAAAAAGAGTGTTTTTGTCTTCCTTTTGTATTTTCAGGATGAAATGAGCTCAAAATCACAAAAGAAGCAAAAAGACCACTAATTCTACCATAAATACAAGAAAAGGAACAAAAGTGGACTGCCCGGACCCTCAACGGCACCTTCCAAAACAAAGAGAAGAAAACAGAGTCTGAACACGCCCCGTGTCCAGCGAACACGGGGGCGTGCCCAGGAAGCAGCAGAAAAGACAAACCAGTAGAAGCTTCCATTGCTCACCACGGGGCCGTGCCCAGCGGGCACGGGGGCGTGTTGAAAGTACAGCAGGCGCATTAATTGTAATTCGCAATTACAATTAATGAAGAGAGAGAGTGTCAGACGGGCACGGGGCCGTGTCCAGCGGACACGGGGCCGTGTCCAGCGTTCTGTCCAGCCTATAAATAGAGGAGCTTGGTTTCATTCTCCCTCATCCCTTGGCACACCACCTCTCTCACACCTCATCCACCACCCACCACCACCATAACACCATCATCCACCACCATCATCCATTGTCCATCGTAGAGTGTGTGAGTCGTCTCGGGATCCAAGATTGATCGTAAGAGTTCTTGACAATCAAGGCCATGTTTGCCTAAGTCTCTTACATCACTTGGTGAAGACAAGTGTTTAGTATAATACTTTTTATTTTTAATCTTTTGCACTTTTTATTTGGTTTTGTATTAATGACTTTAATAACTAGTTACTTATGTTGAAGGTGATCTTTCCTTATCGTTTGTCCGTGGTGTCTTGGCATTATTTTACTGTCTATATAAAATAAAAGATTTTCACCATTCATATCTCCACGGTCTATATGGAGGTATGTTGGCTACCTGGTCGGGGGTTAAGGGAACGGTTTGGTAAAGGTCTTGCCCTTGTTCAGCGTTTAGAGGTCCTGCTTGGGACCTGGGTCAAATTTAGTAGGATCTCCTTCAATACCCATAGGTATTGGATGGCGGGGATCCAAACTCTTTGACCCCCTCATAAGTTAACTACTATTAATACTATAACCCGGCTATTTAGGACTGTATCCCTGCTGACTCAGACTACTTAGCCGAGGGTAACGTCACCGCCAAAAGCGGGGCCTACCATAATTTGCATTAATAACTTAATTCATTATCTTTCAATAATCCGACCCTTTAGGATTGTATCCTTGCTGACTCAAACTACTGGGTTGAGGGTAACGTCGCCTTCAAAAGAGGGGCCTACTACAATAACTAAGATAATCTCTTAAACAAGTGCAAAAGTGCGAAAATAATCAAAGGTTATACTAATACACGTGTCGGATCCAAGTGATTCATCTTGTCTATCTGTTTTTATTTCATTTTATTTTTCAGCATTTAGTTAGTTTTTATTTTTCTTAGTTTAAATCATTTTTTCTAACCTTTTGATTTGATTAGACGTTGAGGATAAACCGGTATTAAAAGCTCTTGTGTCCTTGGACGACCTCGGTATCTTACCAACACTATACTACGTCCACGATGGGTGCACTTGCCCATATGTGTGTTTAGTGTTAGTAAATATCGTGTTTTATAAATTTAAAACTTGGCTAAAAGTGTAAAAGGGCTTAAATATATATCTAAAAATATAACACACTTCACGCACATCAATTCCGATAACTCAGATTTAAATAAAATATAAATATTGTTTGTTTGCATCTAAAGACCCCTATCTTGACCATGACAGACAACTATTTGTTGGGGGGCTCTAGAGCTTTATTCTAGCCTCGCTTCCCTAGCAAGTAACACCTTAAACACCTGTCACATACGTTAAAATAAAGTCAATACATATAATGTAAAGGTGAGCATACAAGTTTGATAATAGTATATAGAGTTCGAAATAGTTTACGCATAACCAGCATGTACACAGAGGAAAACGAAGCATGTTAATTATCGACATGGATCTATCGATACCAATGACTGCGGGTTGATTGTCCAAGACAGTTCGCAATACATGATTACCACCGTAATCCATGCAAGTAATTGTCCTTAACAACCCCCGTGTGAACGGGTGCTGAGTCCAAACTATAGTACTACGTCGTTAAGGCAGGTAGACAGCATTCCACGTGTAAACATAACAACAAGCATTCATTTAGTCACGTAATACATGCAGTTCGGTTAGCGTTTAAATAGTTGAGTAGTGTGTTCGATTGTGATTTAGATAAGTAACGTATGTAACACCCAAAAGTGCTAAAGCAAAAAGGGTTCGAGTATACTCACAGCGATTGATTGATGGATTGAAGGGAGCGCTTGAGAGTAGGGTTAGCCTGAATAGTCCGGTAGCATAACGATGAGTAACGTGTTAAATGGAAACAAGTGTAAGTGGGTCGAACAGCCTGGTCGATCGAACAACATGTTCGATCGAACGGGTTGCTCGTTCGGTTGGAAGGTCCGTTCCGACAGCCTGTTCGATCGGCCGGTAGGCTCGATCGGTTGGACTGTTCGAGTGGATTGTTTCTTCCTTTGAGTAGGATGTGTTTGTGTATGATGGCTTGTCCTTTTGAAGTTTTCGTTGTAGTATTTGAGAACACTGAAGTGTTCTTACCTTTCAGATCGATCGATCGAATAGCTTGTTCGATCGGTCGGCTTAACCGATCGGTTAGACACTTCGGCAGTAAGTCCTCAGCGGGATGTCACCTGATCGAACAGCATGTTCGATCGGGTGGCACTCCAATACGTCGAACGAGTTGCAAAATCGATTAAGGGTTGAAGCATAGTATCTCATGCTCCGATGAGTAATGTTATCGAACAGCTCGTTCGATCGTACATCACTTCGTTCAATACTATACATCATGAAATTGTCAAAGTGTGGGGCCATGTGCTAGCCGATCGGCTGGCCTGGTCGATCGGCTGACATGTCCGATCGGTTGGGCTGTTCGTTTGAACAGCATGTTCGATCGGTCAGCATCCTGACCTGGTCGGCCTGTTCATCTAACACTTGGCTGTTCTGATTGTTTGACGTTATATCGAGGTATTTTGACAACGAGCTTAACAATGAAACCTTCGTTCTTACTTGTTTCCTCTGCTCGGACAGGAATCACCCAAGTCCGGTCGGTGAACGGTTCAGAACGGTAGTTTAACGTTTAACCCGAAATCGATGAACCTCGTAGATAGAATCCGAATCTTGAACCACACAACCATTAGAATGATTGGTGAGTTGGCTCAAGCTCCGTTTCTACCGGTTTGAAGGCATTGAGTGTAAAAGAGTTGAAAGAAAGTTGAAAATCATTCTTTCAATCCTTCACATCATGTAAATGGTTAGATCTGTGATAGATCTTAGTTTATTTATGTGGAAATCGGCTAGATCCAAGTGATTCTTGGTGGATTGAGGCCAAAACATGATGTTCTTGAAGAACACCATGATGACATCATCCTAGAATGCTTAGATCTTGATGATTTCACGGTTAGAAATGAAGATTTGAAAGATAGAAAGGTGTAGGAGCATGTATTGATCAAGAAAGTACAAGATTTAGGATGAAATCTTACCGGAACTGAGAGAAATCGGAGAAATAGAGGAGAGCACGAGCTGGTCGGTCAGAGGGTTTCCAAAAGTGGAAAGAATGCCAATGACAGGCCTATTTATAGGCTTCCAAAAGGGGAAAGGGCTGGCCGATCGGCCAGGCATCCCGATCGGACAGTCCGTCTGATCGGCTGGGCTGTTCGATCGGCTAGAAGCCTGATCGATCCACAGCCTGCTTTGAGTGTTCGGTGCGACGATTTCTGATATTTCGATTTCGGTTGAAGACGATATGAATACGATAGAGTTTTACTTTTAATCCCAACCACTATATCTACATACAAGCATCTATATTCCATATTCGATATCGATTTCGATTGAGTTTCGAGTTTCGATTCGATTGATCCCCACACATAACATAAAGTAAACACGCACAAGTAACACATAAGGCGCACACACACGTATAATAACACCAATTTCGCTTAATTCAAGTTTCGAGTTCGATTGATGATTCGATTAGCTTGATTATTGATTGATTAACTTTATCGCATTGTTACTTCCTACTATTCACAGTCGTAAATTGTTTCGCGTCGATTAAACATTCGATTACTTCGATTCCTTTGATAAACAACACTTACTCCACATAATACAAAACATAAATAGACTATTTACAGTCAAAGAAGTCAAACTTGACTTGGACTTTGACTTTGACATTCGAAAACACGTGGTGTTACAGCCTCCCCTTGTTTAGGGAATTTCGTCCCGAAATTAGGCTGAAAGCTGCACATCACCGTGAATGATCTTACCAATTTCTCACTTCAGATCTTTATTTAAACAACTGCGGGTACTTGGCCTTCATGTCGCTTTCGAGTTCCCAAGTGAAATCCGCGCCTCGCTTGCCTTCCCATCGAACTTTCACGATAGGGATGCGCGAGCGTCTGAGTTGCTTGGTTCGGCGATCCATGATTTCGACAGGCTTTTCCACGAAGTGTAGCGTTTTGTTGACCTGAAGGTCGTCGAGAGGTACAATCAGATCATGATCAGCTAGGCATTTTCGGAGGTTTGACACATGGAAAGTTGGGTGGACGTTACTAAGTTCCTCCGGTAGTTCGAGTCTGTAGGCGACTTTTCCGATTCTCTCCAGAATCTTAAAAGGTCCAACATATCGAGGCGCTAGTTTCCCTTTCTTGTCGAATCTGACCACACCCTTCCAAGGTGATACCTTTAGGAGTACGTAGTCGCCAACGTCAAATTCAAGGGGCTTGCGTCTTCTATCGGCGTAACTTTTCTGTCTATCCCTGGCTTTCGACAAGTTGTCTCGAATCTGGAGGATTTTGTCAGTCGTTTCTTGTAGTAACTCGGGACCGGTTAATTGTGAGTGACCGATCTCGTGCCACACAATAGGCGATCGACATCTCCTTCCATATAAAGCCTCGAATGGTGCCATTTGTTTGCTGGCATGATAGCTGTTGTTGTACGAGAATTCGACTAAGGGTAGGTATTTGTTCCAACTACCACCGAAGTCTATGACACACGCGCGGAGCATGTCTTCAAGAGTACGGATCGTTCTTTCAGTCTGTCCGTCGGTTTGAGGATGAAATGCGATACTCAGGTTAAGAGACGTACCAAGAGCTGCTTGAAACGTTTCCCACAATCGTGAAGTGAAACGAGCGTCAAGGTCTGAAATGATGTCACGAGGCGTACCATGATTACAAATGATCTCGTCGGTGTAGATTCGGGCTAGTCGTTCTACCTTGTAGTCTTCCCGTATTGGCAAAAAGTGGGCTGATTTGGTCAAACGATCAACTATAACCCAAATGCTGTCGTGACCTGATGGCGTGGGCGGAAGTTTGGTTATGAAATCCATAGCTATACTCTCCCACTTCCATATGGGGATTGGAGGTTGTTCGAGTAAGCCAGAAGGTCGTTGATGTTCAGCCTTAACTCTCGCACAAGTCAGGCAACTCCCAACATAGAGGGCGATATCTCTTTTCATTCTCGGCCACCAGTACCTGTATCGAAGATCCTGGTACATTTTGTCGGCACCGGGATGAATGGAATATCGGGATTTGTGGGCTTCGTTCATTATAATCTTTCGCAAATCGGTCCGCTTAGGGATCCAAATTCGGTCTAGATAATAGAAAAGACGCTCGATTAGTTGTGGGTTCTTTTAGTTGTCATATTTTATATAGCAATATGGTGCTTAAATTAAAAATAAAAAGACGCTCGATTTTATGGTGAAATTTTTATGAAAAAAAAGTCTCGTATAAAAAAGTTATGAACGTTTAAAAAATAGGGGTGTAATAAGCATGTGCCTTGCATGCGAGAAAGAAAGTCAATAAATATGTACACTGGTCGGACCGGATCTCTTGCCGGTTCACTGGTCGGACCGGTCCAACCGGTCGTACCGGATTTAAGAACCGGATAATATAATATATACCTTAAAATTATAAATATATATAATACATTATATACTATCAATTTGTAATAATTCTTGGCATTGTTGTTTGTACTCTATGTACTGAAGTTTGTATGATAGTTTTAAAAAACCTTATTAAATCACAATTGGCATTGTTGTTTGTACTCTATGTATTGAAGTTCGTATGATGGTTTTAAAAAACCCTATTAAATCATAAATAAGCAACAATTATGTTTTTTTATAGAGTTGTGCCCTTAGCATGAAGAGTTTTAAAAAAAATGATTTTTCACTTTGATGCCCCATACTTTTCATCCTTTTGCAAGTTTTTCGTTTTACATTTCGTTCTATATTTTGCAAGTTAACACGCCGCAATGTATGTGTGAGGTTCAACGTTTTTTCTTCAATATTTTCCCGTTTGACAGGCCCATAACAACACGTTTATTTTTCCCTGTTTGGCAAGTTCGTCGCAACGCGCGGGTCCTAGACCATCTTAGTTATTTTTTCTATGTTTTACGTTTCGGTCTAATTTCTTCACATTAACACGCCGCAACGGGCGTACGTGGTTCAAAGATTTTACTTTGCTTTTCGTTCGGTGTTATTTATTTTCTTTTTAATTTATTTTGTTTTTACGAGTTTTTCTGGTGTTGGTGGTCACCGACAGTGGTGTAGCATTGGTGCAACTTGGCATGTTTTTATGCCTCCACCGCAACGCGGGGATGGTTTAATACTAGTTACAATTAAAAAGTAAGTTTTATAACTTAAAAATAATAGAATCTTTAATTTATAAAGTTTGATATAGTTTTTTTTTAATTAACCGTAGAATCTTTAATTTATAAAGTTTGATATGGTTTTTTTTTAATTAACCATGGTTCTAGTTACCAAATGAATAAGTGCATACATTTAAAATTGATTTATGAAATCTTCATATCTAGAATTAAAAAGTGTTAGATAAATCATATTTATTATCCATATTTTTAAATTAAGACAAATCCTGAAAATAGACATAATATCAATCTGTTGAGGCTTTTTTAAAAAGCCCAAAAAAAATTAGGTTTAACTTTTTAACTTATTCCTTTAAGCAGCCGTCTACTGCATCTTTTTCATTCTTATCATCTCTTCTTTCTTTCTTACATGCATCATTCTAAACACTTTATTAATCAAGGCTCCGTCTACTGCATCTTTTTCATTCTTATCATCTCTTCTTTCTTTCTTACATGCATCATTCTAAACACTTTATTAATCAAGGCTTCTTTTTCTTTTCCTTTCAAGTTACATATTTGATATTTCTATTAAAGGGGAATTCAATTTCAGTTTGATGGTTCGAGATGGAGGCTGGGTGGAGACCTATTCATTACAGATTTAAGGTTTTAGAAACGAAAAATATAGAAGAAATGTGAAAATTTTAACAGCCGGCCTGACCCCTTGCACCGGTCTTCCGGTTTGACCGCCGGCCACCGGTCTGGCCGGCCGGATAGCTGCAGAACCGATCCAACATATTGAGCCAGACCGTTTGACACTCTGGTCGCCAGTCCGCTCCGGCTTTCAAAGCCTTGATATTAACCACTGATTTGAAAAATGAAAAGTTAAGATTAATGAAAGGTTAAATTATTTCTGATTAGGCAAAATAAACTTTTTATTTGTTCCTACACCTTATTTTATAATCATATTAAAACGAATAAGTTTTGTATAAAATATATATGATGCATAAATTAACAAAGACAATTGACGTATTCACATCTCACTTTGTTAATATTATCAGTTTATTTATAATTCAGATACTCATTGTATGAATTTCATGTTTTTTAAGTGTAAAATGTTGTGTTAATTTGAAAAAAATTATATTGGTGCTTTTTGTATAATTTTTTATTTAATAATATAATACATGTAAACAAATATAATTTTACATAATTTTAAGAATCTAAATAATTACCACTTTTTAAATATATTAAAATCCTAACCTATTTTTGACTTTTAACCAACTTATTCTCACAATTTTATTACAACTATTTCATAGAAAAAAATACACAATAAAATGATTAATATTTAAGAAAAAATACACCATAAAACGGTCATTTTCATTCCTTTAATTTGAGTATGGTATTACTATAGTTTTTTTTAATTTTAAGATAAAAATGATTAATATTTAAGAAAAAATACACTATAAAAACGATCATTTTCATCCCTTTAATTTGAGTATAATATTACTATAGTTTTTTTATTTTAAAAAAATAATACATTACGTGATTATTAGTGTCAGTGTTCTCTACAACATTACACAAACACCCCACTACTTTAATTATATATAAGATATGAAGGCTTACAAGGAGTAGGTGATCTACTCTTATATTAAATAATGATTAATTAAACTATCTATTATTATTATTATTACTATATATTACTAAACATTACTATATGAATAGTGTTTTTAATATTATAATAATATATAGTATTTTTTTAATTTTTATTATATTAATATTATAATAATAGTTATTTTCTTTACTTTTAACTTTAATCCTTTTTTTAATATCACGGGTTGGGATAAGCTTGGTGTCAACCGGTATCGAAAATACCGAGACGGTCATGTTCGGTATCAATACATGAAGGTAAAAACCAGCACTAATACAGAAAACGCCAAAAGTTTGTGCCGAATTGATATTGGAAATCTTTTGGTTCGGGATATTCAGTGCTGCTACCTGGTACCATTTGCTCATCTCTGATCACGGTTACCATACGAACAACGGTATCATACAACTTTTTTTGTTGATTTTCTTCAATTTTTAAATTTTTTTCTTTTTTTAGCTTCAGGGGTAGGGATGAGCTCGGTGCCAACCGATACAGAATCGGTACTGATACCGAAAATACCAGTTACGGTACCGGTATATGAAGGTAAAAAATGGTAGTGAACCGGTACCAGGAACGCCAAAAGTCGGTACCGAATTGGTACTTAAGATCTTTCGGTTCAGCAAATTTGGTACCAGTACCCAGAACAATTTGCTCATCTCTGACCATAGGTTTCATACGAACAACATCGTTACCATACAACATTTTTGGTTAATTTTCTTTCGGTTATCTTTTAGTGTTTTTTTCTACGTTTTCTTTTTATTCTTGTCAGCAGTTCCGTTCGCAACATGCTCGTAGTGATTTCAAAAGACATGTAAACACAGACTAAATAACAAAAGAAATTCACTGCAACGCGGCGAACTTCTTTAAACCTAGTTTAAATAATGGGGAAATTCATCGTGTCCAATTAGTAAAAGAAAAATATACTCGAATTATAGTAAAATAAATAAAATAAATTTTAAATTAAATAACTAATAGAATTTTTAAGATTTGGAATATAAACTAGTGGAATTTTCTGTGCTTCGTAGCACACTTTCAGTCAGTATCAGTTTGGTTTGTTATAGTACCGGTACGATATCGGTATTCGGTATTGCAACAAAAGGTATATGCTCAAGAGGATAGATGTTTTACATTAATATCAATACTGTTACCGATTTTTCGTCCAATAATTATCAACACTCCTATCGCTTACGATACCAAAACAATGGGGCCCACAGATCTTATGCCCACCCGAGACTGACCTCTGGATTATACGTTCTCCTAAAACGGAACATAATGCCAGATTGTCTAGAGAAGCGCTTTTATCATGTGTCATATGGTAACAACTACTCATGTAAAACTTCCAAGTTCTTGCTTTTTCTTCAAGTGTTCTTCTTTGTTCTTGACTTATCTTTAACTTATCTTCAACTCGTTCTTGCACTTCAACAGAAACTTATCGCGATAGTTGACATGATTAGACACCACGGTTCTCCAATTCCAGAAATTAAATGAAGGTTGCTATTCAACGAGGATGTTTTCCACAACGACGATACGCTTGTTGACTGTCACATAAACAAGGAGTCCGTGCTTACCTTTATGTGTTCCTCCACAGGATTCAGATCTCTATTCGGTCATCTTTCCAAACTGCAACACACGAATATGTGGTTTCAACGAATTGGTGTGACTTGGTAGTTACCTTAATCACATCTTCCATGGAGTCACAGATCCGACAATAGTGCCCACGGATCTTATGCCCACCCGAGACCGACATCTGGATTACATGTTCTCCGAAATCGATTTGGGTCACGTGTTGAATGATCGAGAGAAACTTCTTCGAACTAACTGCCGATATCTCATCCTTCTTATCTTGTTCAAAGTTTCTACGACAAAGTTTTCTCCGTCGCTAATTTCTCCACTCACGGTGAAATCGAACAGTTTCTTCATAGATTCCGTCTGGTTCAAAGCCGGTTGAGGATTACGAGTCTTCTAGACTCGTTCAAGGCATGCTTGTTTGTGCGATTTACAGAAATAAGGATGAAGCTCTGTTTTTTAATGTCGTTGTTGATGTTGTATGTATTTTATCACATCTTCCATGGAGTCACAGATCCGACAATAGGAATCATCCAACAGTGGAGGATCTCATTCTACTGCTTCAATAAATTCAGGGGTATTTTTGAGAAATTGATAGTTTAATACGCATCGTATAGGCCTATACGATACGTATTAATCGACAAATTACTAAAATACCCCTGTTTTTTTATAAATTCAGGGGTATTTTTGAGAAATTCAAAGTTTAATACGCATTCAAATGCAGCTGATGAAACCGGAGCTATTATCTCGGTTGTTCACTACTTTTGTGATAAATACAATGTTCATCTTCGTTATCCTTTGCTTCCTGCAATTCAAGTAGGCACGGATGCTAAACATACTGTTATTACATCCGAGACGATTCAAGTGAGTCCTATGAAGCAAGTGTCTGTCTATTTAATTGAGAGACATCATTGCATTACATCCCCGTTGAAAAACAGAATCGATAAATTTAGGGAAAATGGGGTTGAAGGATGATAACCCAACAGTGGAGGCTTATACGATACGTACTAATCGACAAAATTACTAAAATACCCCTGTTTTTTTATAAATTCAGGGGTATTCTTGAGAAATTCAAGTTTAATACGCATAGGCCTATACGATGCGTATTATTCTGATATACGATACAACATAGGCCTATACGATCGTATATGACAATTTAAAATTTTGTTTTATCGTATTTTCCTCAGTTCGACGTGTATACGTGTCGTTTTTTGACGAACTTTCGCATATTTTGTCATTTTATGACGTATACCTTTAACATGCATCGTTTCGGTGACATTGGGTTGCATGCGATTATCGTATTCTATGATTACGTACAGTTTTGTTTGAAATCCACTTATATTGTATAGTGCCGTGTTATATGTATACGCGTGTGGAAATATCATTAGTTGCGTATTTTGACGTATTTTAACATATTGTTGCGTATTTTATAGTATTTTGACTTATTTGAGCGTGTTATGAGGTATTTGAGAGTATTCTGACGTATTTTAGCTTATTTTAACCTAATTTTAGGTTATGTTTACGTATTACGACGGATTTTAACGTATTTCGGCGTATTTTAACGTATTTCGGCATATATTTGCGTATTTTAGAGTATTTTAGAGTATGTTAGCGTATTTTGACATATTTTAGTGTACTTTAGAGTAGTTTAGCGTATTTTCACATATTTTAGCGTATTTTGACATATTTTAGCGTATTTTAGCATATTTTGACATATTTTAGCGTATTTTCGCATATTTTAGCGTATTCTAAAAATCACTCTAAACCTCTCCCTCTTGAAGATCATCGGATATGCATCAAGAAGGATAACGCAAACAAGTTCTCCAATTGTTATTCAGATATATATTCGGTCATCTTTCCAAACTGCAGCACACGAATGTGTGGTTTCAACGAATTGGTGTGACTCGGTAGTTAGATAACGATAAGTTTAAACTCTGTAGTGTGTGATTTGACCAGGAAAGGATTGGAGGTGATTTCTACTTTCTGAACAGTCACATCCCAGCAATTAACATCCACTAACCGTACTATTATTGCATCCGAGACGATTCAAATGAGTCCTATGAAGCAAGTGTCTGTCTATTCAATTGAGAGGAATCATTGCATTACATCCCCGTTGAAAAACATAATCACAGTCCTTTTCCTTCAATTTCCAGAATAGCCACCAGCAATACCAGTTTGTTACCAGTGTGGTTGCCGTGAGCCTGAGGAACTTTTAATAAGCTGTCACAGTTGTCAAATTCATTGCATGCATTCTTTTAAATAATATTGTACAAGCGTGGTTCACATTCAATACGCTTTTTGTTACCAGTGTTGTTGCCGGGAGCCTGAGGAACTTTTAATAAGCTGTCCCAGTTGTTAAATTCGATGCGTGCATTCATATTGTTGAGACAAAAGACAATGAACGAATTGTTGGACTTCTTGTTCCAAATGCAGCTGTAGGATCCGTACTTAAAGGTCTCTCTCTAAAATATGCAACTTTACGGCACGCTTACCATAATCACATCTTCCATGGAGTCACAGATCCGACAATAGGGCCCACGAATCTAATGCCCACTCGTGGTACAACCGGGAATTGCAAACCGCAACCGTTTTTTACTATGTGAACGGTGGATATGAGAAATCAAACTGCAATCATTTGTGACTATGGGAATGGTGGCTATGGGAAATACAAGTTTTCTTTATGAGCTTGATGGATGTCCGTTATCTCAACGCTTCTCCTTACATTATTGATCTGGAATTGGAGAACCATTGTGTATTTGCTTAGTGATTATTGAAAAGATTTGTGGAAATCGTATTGTTACACCCCGGTAATTTACATCCACAAATCGTACTGCTATTACATCCGAGACGATTCAAGTGAGTCCTATGGAATCACAGTTCCGACAATAGGGCCCACGTAAATGACGGTTTCCAGAAGAAATCGCAGAATCAGATGAAGGTTACAAACACTAAGAAAATCACCAAAATGTGCGTTGATTGGATTGTAGATATTCTAGAGAAAGCAAACCGGGTATACAAAATCGACAATAGTTATGGTGATCTGCAAACTTGTATGGAATTCAATGCGAGTTGTTTGTATTTTTGAGTACTTTTCCTTCAATTTCCAGAACAGCCACCAAAAATACCAGTTTGTTACCAGTGCGGTTGCCATGAGCCTAAGGAACTTTTAATAAGTTGTCACAGTTGTCAAATTCGTTGCATGCATTCATATTGTTGAGACAACAACATATAATGAACGAATTGTTGGACTTCTTGTTCCAAATGCAGCTGATGAAACCAGAGTTGTTATCTCAGTTGTTCAGTACTTTCGTGATAAATATAATGTTCATCTTCGTTATCCTTTGCTTCCTGTAATTCAAGCAGGCACGGATGCTAAACGTACTGTTATTACATCCGAGATGATTCAAGTGAGTCCTATGAAACAAGTGTCTGTATATTCAATTGAGAGGAATCATTGCATTACATCCCCGTTGAAAAACAGAATCGATAAATTTAAGGAAAATGGGGTTGAAAGATGATAACCTGATGTGTACAAAATGAAACATATAAATTACATCAATACAGGCATAAAACCAACCCTTTTTAGTATTAATGTTGGAAAAAACGCGTTTCTTTCTTCCTTTTGAATTTATAGGACCAAATGAGCTTAAAAGAACAAAACGAACAAATAAGCAGCCAAAACCAACATAAATACAAGAAGAAGGAATGATGTGACATGCTCGACCCCTCGGCAGCTGTCATGGCCCCAGCCCCGGTTTGACCCGGTCAGGAGCCGCGGGACAGGAACCCGTGATATTTATTAATTGAGTTTGATAGCGGAAGATTTTTAGCAGGATCTTTTAAAACTTGAAATGGCCGATTATTTTATTTCATAATTCGGGATAAACCTCGTAATTTACAATAGAGGAATTTTACTAGGAAATTCCCTGTTTTACAAAACATGTTTATTTGTTTAACTGAGCCAGTACTTCAAGCTTTATTAGTGCTCCGTAGCACTGTTCCTTGGTTCACAGTAGTTACCTGAAACATGTTTTAAAAATATTTTGTCAGCGGGGAAATACTGGTGAATCATTCATTTTGATAAAACGACACATAGTTATAAATTACAGCATAAGAGCGATTACAATGGCTTTTATCTTATTTGTATCTGGCGCCGTGTCACCTCCTAGTGACGATGGTCATACCACTATTGGGTCCTTCCCCAAGTAG
Organism: Helianthus annuus; assembly: GCF_002127325.2. Lineage (NCBI taxonomy): Eukaryota > Viridiplantae > Streptophyta > Magnoliopsida > Asterales > Asteraceae > Helianthus > Helianthus annuus. Next base: position 34,676,965 of record NC_035436.2, on the reverse strand, counting down.
TGATGATTATCACTGTTAGGATTTATTAGCCTAACTGTGAGAAATTAGTAATGTGCACAATACCCCACTAGCCAGTGATTCAAGATAACCATGACTTAATCCCTGTAATTATAACATTTGAAAATAATTTGGAGTATTGTAAAACACTTTTGATAAAAGAGAATGACTCACATTGCAAGTTTAACGGGCAGAGTTTAGCTACTGATAAGCCTGATTAACCTAATTTCAAATAATAATGCACATGAAAACTAGGTTAGTAACTGTAATCCAACTTTTTAATACAACTCACGAGATTAAAACCTTCACAATGAATGATAAAGTGTGATACTTAAACATCCATCGAATTTACGACGAATGACAAAGCATAACCCTAATTTGGGCAGCACTTAAACATCCATTGGATTGTTTTCATCGATCGGACATTGAATCGTAACAGCGATCGAGTTATTACCCTGTTTGTCGCGGCGTTTCGTGATTTTGTGTGTTTTGTAGTAAATGAACGATATCTCAGTGTATAAAGCGAATTTTAACGTCGAACCAATGCTAGAAATCAAGTGCCAACCTCCCCTATTTATACTGGAAAAATGGCTCCCTCGCGTGGCGCGAGGGGCCGTCGCGTGGCGCGAGGGGTGCCACCTTACCATAGGGTTTCCTATTGGACAAAATAAAATAATAAGTAATAATTTTGGTGAGAGTTGTTACATCCTCCCCACCTTAATAAAAATCCCGTCCTCGAGATTTACTGGAATAGATGAGGATATTTCCGTTTCATTTCTGATTCTAGTTCCCAAGTGTATTCTGGTCCTCTCTTGGGATCCCATTTGACTTTGACTAGCACTAGTCGTTTGTGCTTGAGAAACTTGACTTTTCTGTCCTCTATCTGCAGTGGTTTCTCCACAAATTTCAGCTTTTCATTTACCTCCACATCTTGAAGAGGTACTACCAGGGATTCGTCAGATAGACATTTCTTGAGATTGGATACATGAAACACATCATGTACTCCAGCTAGTTCTTCTGGTAGTTGTAAACGATAGGCAACTGGTCCTATTCGTTGTATTACTGGGAATGGTCTTACGTACCTTGCACTTAGTTTTCCCTTCTTTCCAAACCGTACTACTCCTTTCCAAGGAGAGACTTTCAAAAGTACCTTATCTCCGACTTGAAATTCCAGTGGCTTGCATCGATTGTCTGCATAACTCTTTTGGCGATCTCGAGCCATTTTTAGTCTTTCCTTGATTTGTGTTATCTTGTCGGTGGTTTCTTGTACTATTTCAGGACCTGATAATTGACTTTCTCCGATTTCTGCCCAACAAACTGGAGTTCTACACTTTCTTTCATACAGTGCTTTGAATGGGGCAGCTTCAATACTTGCATTGTAAAACCTCGAAATTTTGTGTCCAATAATGTGTTGACACGTGTCATGAGTTTACGCGTGGTATTAAACATTAAATAAAGGACTAAAGTTGACAAACCTTGAAAGTATGTAAATTCGAGGGTTAAAAATGTCAACAAGGGGTAAAGATACTGTATAGTAACCCTAAATGATGCTTGCACCTTCAAACGAATGAATCATGGATCGTACGGAGCGAAATGCGGAAGAAAGTGAGAGATTACAAACTACAGGGGTTAATTGTGTCAACATGTTTAATTCATACCTCTGAGTGACCCTTTGACGAACACGAGACTTTGTAACAGTAAAATACGCTCACTAGAATATACGATATAAATTTCGCGAAGTTCCGTTTTAAAACGAGAAAGTTATGATCAAATTCGTATGCGAGGGGTTAAAAGCGTCAACAATAAAAGTTAAGGCTTTTCGGATAGTAATTAAACTAACCGGGGACTTAACAATGCGGGTAATAGTCACGAGGCCCTTATTCGTAAATAATCGAGGCCCAAATCGCAAAGTTACCCCTTCGAAACCGAAAGGTCAGGCTAATCATGGCAAAAGATTTGAAAATCTTGATTTACAGGCCTCAGGCGGGCCACGTTAATGAAACAAGCAAGCTGACGCAGGCCGTGAGCCACCTGCAGATTCGGTTACTGACATTAGGATTCAGGCGGCCCGCGTAAGCCTAGCCTGAATCTTAATGCGGGCCGCGTGAGAGTGCCAGATGCAGAAAACATGGGCAGATTCACTGTTTGAGCTTGTGAACGAACTTGTGTGCATTAATTGAAGCATGGACGCCCTCTACATGTCCCCTAGCACTATAGGACACCTGCTGATCATCCATGAGCAATTGTAGAATGAGTTGTAATGATCTTGGGCACCATATTTCACTATAAAAGGCAATGCATTGCACCAATGTTCAACACACCTCAAACCTGCCTTCTAGTTCACTTCTGGAGCTCCAAAACATTCCTCTAACATCTCTAGTCGTGCACCAAGCTTCTGTAAGTATGCCTACCCTTTTGTGGATTAGTTTTTGCATAGTTTAGCTTAAAAGTCAATCCGTCGTAATTAACGATTGACTTTGCGATAAATCACAAATGGTCCAGTGGTTTGTCGAATCAAAGGTAGTTATACGTTGGTAATCATGTGGGCTTTAAACCCCTAAAAGGGCACCCTCTGATTCCCACTCTAACTAGTCCGAATGTCGAGTCAAACGTGCTTAGAAAAAGTCAACAGAAATGCTATTTTGCGATTTAATGCATAATCAGTAATGTAGATGGCGTGTAACCTGTTTTGACACTCATAGAACATGATAATAAGTATATTAACTAGTCTAAGCTTGTTTGATCCGACCATTTATTGTTTTGACCCGGTTCGGAGCCGAAAGTCGCAAAACTTTGACTTTTGCTTTGACTTCAGTTCTGACCCGTTAAAGTATGATTTAGATATGCCTTAGGACTCTCTTAGGACCAGGTTACATGATGGTATAACCCTCTGTGACCGGTTTGTTGGTTGTCCGAGTCTTTTACACCTTTCCGTTAAATGCTTAAAAGTTGACCGTAACGCCCTTTTTAATTTAAAACGAGAATTTCGGACATGTGAAAGGACCATAACCTTGGTTACTGATTTCTAAGCATGTCCCTAAAATTTCACGTCAATCCGAAGTCCAGAATAGGAGTTATGCTAAATAGCGCAAATTACGGAAACTTTAGTAATTAAATAGCGCAATTAGCATAACGCCTATCTAAACCCAGATTTCGACACCAAACCTTTTACACATTGATGTAAAATAATATTTTGGAATTTTTAAAGATTTTTAATTATTTTTAACCTGCTCATAACCTGCGGTTATGACATCGGTTTGGTAATTACCGAATATACCCTTTTCGGACATAACTTGAGTTCTACAAGGTCTTTTGACCCGATTCCAGTTGCTACTGATTTTAAATAATAAATAAAGTATTTTGGACTTTATAAATTGTTCGGGAAACTCAGATTTCCTGTAGAACTCAGAAACGTCTTTTATAATCTTTAAAAAGACCGAAATACCCCTACGGGGCATAATATGAACTTAAACTCTTTACGTGGTTATTATACCCATATAAAACAAGTCTTCAAACTTGTTGGGTCCGAATCACATTCCATTCCCGGTTTTCGCCTTTCACGCGATTAAACCGTAACTATCCTTTGAAACTGACCGGTCTAAAGCTACGGCTAAATTAAAGACCCGTTAGGATTCTAATAGGTTATTTTAAACCTTCATTCCAGAATAGGAGACCAGTAAAAGCTATTTGCAATTTATTCGATTAAGGATTTATACTTGCAAAGGTAAATACTTTTAACTTATTTTCCGTTATACGGGCTTGGTCACGGTATATGAAATACCGCTTGATCGGGCATCAAATCTTCCATCGTTTGGTGGTTAATTGAATAATTTGATCGGCTCGTTTAAACAGTTTTGTTTACTTAAAAGCCTTTGGGGGGTTAATGACCATGTCCCGTACACTCGTCAGTGCATAAATAGTTGATGTGGTGAGTCTATTAATCTTTAACCCGGACAAGATCCGGGCTACTGAACGCATAGGGAACATGTAATAGATTCACAAGATTATAAATTTAAATAATTCTCCCAAGTTATAAAAGAGTTTGTGCCTTGTGCATTCAAATCAATTTTAATAAACCTTTTTTTCAAAAGTGTCGGTTGAATGTATTTACCAGTGTAAACTGACGTATTTTCCCAAAAAGACTAAATGCAGGTACTAAGCGTAATTGGCTGGATAATTCTCCTTAGCATCCATAAAGAATCTCGCAAGCTTAAGATGCCTACGTCTGTTGAACAAATATTTTTATCTTATTATTGATCCCCTATGGATTTTATTTCAACGATGGTGATACTTTGATATTACATTAAATGTTGAAATATATTTATCTTTATGCTTCCGCTGTGCATTCATATAATTGTGTGGTTTGACTATATTGTTGCCAACTACGTCACGGTAATCCCCCACCGGGCCCACCGGTGAGACACGTGGAAATCGGGGTGTGACAGGTTGGTATCAGAGCCAACGTTGAGTGAATTAAACACTAGTCTTTTGTGTTTAATCTCAATGACACAATTGCACATACTTGAGTCTAGACAAGAACATAGGACAAATTGGAATTGTTATTCCAGTTTGTCTTTTTATTGTTTATTATGATTTAAAGTTTTGAAAGCAGGAAATATGCCACCAGCAATTAGAAGAGGAAGAGGAGGAAGAGGCAAAGGGACGATCACTACTCACAACGATCACGAGGCCGGACCTTCGAACATGCGAGTTCCTTCCAGTACAAGGCGTGAAGAACCACAGAGGCGTAGAAGGAACCTCTTTGAACCTGCTAGACATTCTACCTCGCACAGTTCAACACCTTCATACCGCCACTCTTTTGGACCAAACTCAGAAAATGAACCCAGTAACCCTCAACCTTCGTTTATACCTCTCCGACGATCTCTTTCGCACCATTCTTATGGCGATCCTTCTCCTTTCTTCCGAGGACAGTTTAACCCGGCTGATTATGTCCAAGAGCCAACAGGATATAATCCTTTAGGACCTGAAGACCATTTCTCCGAAGATAGTGCGGTAGATATGGACAAGGACACGGATCCCATAGAACCTGCACGAGGTACTCCCAATCATCCAATCGAGATCTCTGATGGGTCATCCTTTCATGGAACACCCTATCAAGGTCCCGACAGTTACCAGGCGAGGTTTGACCAATGTGATTGGTACTTCACACCTTCTCATCATTTCTCGCCTCATGATCAACAATAGTAGCAGGATCCCTTCAAGGATTCGCGGTTCGTGGCAGTTACCCCACCGCCTCCACCGCCACCAGCTCAATCAGTACTTCCAGATCCGCCAAAGCGTAGGAGATCAGGCGCGCGAATGTCCACCCGAGGAGGGGAATTCCATTTTAGCACCCCTCGCCACTCAAGTGCGAGTCACTTTCCGTCAGTGCCTGAAGAACCACAATTAGGGGAACCTTCGGGTCACCCTGCAGAGGTGAATTCTGCACCAGTTGCACCACCTCCGCCACCTTTCGGCTATGATAACCCGATACCAGCGTACGGCGGTTCCACCGCGTACAATCCGTTTGAGCAGCCGACTCACATGCACTACAACTATAACTATGATGCCGATCCATACGTGGTAGCGGCTAATTACAATGCCCTCCATGGAACCTCTTGGAGACCAGATTACTCAGCTCATGGGTATCCAATACCTCCTAGACCTCCGGTTCAGCAACCGTCGCAACAGCCACGTTTTTCTCCACTGGAGCAAGAAGAAATCCTCCACCGTCTAAACCGAGTGGAACGAGACTTCGAACAAGAACGTAAGAGTAATCGTGGATTCCTCAAGGGCCTAGCAAACCTACTGAAAGGAAGGAAGAAACGAGATCATTAGTCTCCTTATGCATTGTTGTATTTACTATTACAATTTAGTCCCTGCGTGGACATTTATCGTGTTTAGTCCCTGCGCGGACAATTACTTTCAGTTCCTGCATGGACTTATCTTTTAGTCCCTGTGCGGACATCTATCTATGTATTTGGTCCCTGCGTGGACTTGTTTTCTGTAAACCTCTGCGTAGGTATTTATTTGTTTAAAAAGTCCCGTTTAGGGCAGCGTGTAATCATTATTATAATTAATGGAATGTTATGTTATAAATTTCATTTTGTTATTATATATGAAATAAATCAAAATTCATTCCTTTAAAATTAATCTGCCTAAATAAAGGATCTTAATGGTGAAACCTAGCCAGGTAAGACCCGGCCAAGATGGTAAGACCTGATTAAAAGATTCAGATTTCCTGTTAACCTCTGTAAACATGTTAACGTTCTTGGCAGATGTGATTCGTTAAAATCGCACGCGTTATTCTTATATAAGAATCCTTCTAAGGATTCCAAAGCCCAAATTAATGATTTGTAAATCATGGGTTAAATCGTCAATAAAGATGATCAATCATTAAATATCCACTAGTGATGTAGTGCCTACGGGCCAAACTTATTAAACATCCATTAGCGATGTAGTGCCTACGGACCAAACCTATTAAACATCCATTAGTGATGTAATGCCTACGGGCCATACTTATTGTCATATATGACAAAAGGCAGTTGTAGTCTATGACTCCCTGTCAGAAAAGGTAAAAGGACTACGGTTCAAACCTTCATGCCTTGATTCTCTGTAATCTCGGCTTATATTATAAAAGCGTCCTTGTAACTAGGCTTTTGTGCCACTAACAATATTGTTTGTAATAAGGATAAGTTATATTCAAATCCTAAATAAAAGTGAGTAACAAAGTTAACCAGATATGGTCTATGTTTACCATGGTTAATGAATTGCCATAAAAGACAATTCCATAATAAACTCCTAAATAAAATTTTGTCATTATCTTCTGTAGCAGATTCAAGTTACAATGGCTGATCCCAATGAAGTGAATAGTCATTCGAAAGAAGATGAAAATGATAACGCCCAGATTCATTTAACGGGCGCGGAATTAAAAGCTCTTGTCGACGGTGCTGTTAAGGCAGCCTTGGATCGACAATACGAAGAGTACACCGAGTCCCGGAGCAGAACCATATCTAAACCACACTCAAAACCAAAAACCCACTCAAAATCTCACAGCAAACCACCCTCGACTCCGTCTAAGCCTAAAAAGGACGATGATAAACACTCATCTAATGAAAACAGTGTCTGTCCTAAGGAAAAAGTGTTTACTGATGCATCTCACGCCAGGGGTTGCACCTACAAGTATTTCGTATCTTGCAAACCCCGAGATTTCACTAGGGAGAAGGGTGCGGTAGATTGCATGACTTGGTTAGACGAGATGGACACCGTGGTGGACATCAGTGGTTGTGCAGAGAAAGATGTGGTGAAGTTTGTTTCGCAGTCATTCAAGGGTGAAGCCCTTACATGGTGGAGATCTCTGGTTCAGGCCTCGGGGAAGGCTGTTTTGTACAGCATGACGTGGGAGGAATTCATTTCTCTCATCAAGGAAAATTACTGCCCTCAACATGAGGTTGAAAAGATCGAATCCGACTTCCTATCATTGGTTATGACGAACCTTGACTGTCAAGCTTACCTCACGAGCTTCAACACAATGTCCCGGTTGGTTTCGTATCTGGTAACCCCGGAACCAAAGAGAATAGCTCGTTTTATCGGTGGTTTAGCCCCCGAAATAAAGGCAAGCGTAAAGGCCTCTCGGCCAGCGACCTTTAGATCTGTAGCTGACATATCTTTGTCCCTCACTCTGGATGCGGTCAGACAAAGATCGCTGAGGAACAAAGAAGCTGAGAAGAGAAAGCATGAAGATGATAGTTCACGAAGGTCGAGCAAGAAGCACCGTGGAAACGGTGACAACAAGAGAGGGTCTGAGTCAAGGAAAGATGGGCAACAATCTGGTGAGAAGCCCAAGTGCAAGATTTGCAAGAAACAACACTTTAGAAAGTGCAGACTCGAATCGAACTCGCAGACTCAGTCGAAGTCATTTGCTTGCGGGATATACAAGTCCAAGGACCACAAGACCTTGGATTGCAAAAAGCTGAAGGATGCAACTTGCTACAGTTGCAATGAGAAAGGGCACATTAAAACCAACTGCCCTAAATACGCAAAGAAGCCTGAGGAGGCCAAGAAGACCAATGCAAGAGTCTTCAGGATGGATGCGAAAGAAGCGGTACTAGACGATAACGTGATCACAAGTACTTTCCTTGTAAATGATATCTTTGCAAGAGTACTTTTTGATTCAGGCGCTGATAAGTTTTTCGTAGATCATAAATTTTGCAAATTGCTGAATATGCCTGTCAAAACCTTGAGTATAAACTATGAGGTAGAGTTAGCAGATGGCACCATAGAAACCGTCTCTACTGTATTTAATGGATGTGTGATATCTATTAAGAACCACTCTTTTCCTCTATCTCTACTTCCCTTTAAATTGGCCGGTTTTGACATAGTATTGGGTATGGACTGGTTATCTCACAACCAGGCCCAAATCGTCTGCAACAGAAAGCAAGTGGTGTTAAAGACTCCGACTGGTGAATCGCTTACCATTCGGGGAGATACCCAGTATGGATTGCCTGAGAAAGTGACTTTGCTCAAGGCTTCAAAATGTTTAAAGAAGGGTTGTGTCATCTACATGGCACAAGTGATTATTGATGAGCCTAAACCGAAGATAAAAGACATCCCCGTCATTTCGGAATACCAAGAAGTTTTCCCTGAAGATCTACCTGGTTTGCCACCAAGTAGGCAAGTGGAATTCAGAATTGACATCATCCCTGGAGCAGCTCCTGTTGCTAGAGCACCTTATAGGTTAGCACCAACCGAAATGAAGGAGTTGAGGACACAACTAGATGAACTGCTAGCTAAAGGTTTCATTAAACCTAGTTCGTCTCCCTGGGGAGCACCTGTCTTGTTTGTCAAAAAAGAAGGATGGATCGATGCGCCTGTGCATCGATTATCGCGAGCTTAATAAAGTCACGATAAAGAATAGGTATCCTTTGCCGAGGATCGACGATTTGTTCGATCAGTTACAAGGGGCAAGTTATTTCTCGAAGATTAACTTGAGGTCAGGCTACCATCAACTGAAGGTCAGAGATGAAGACGTACATAAAACCGCATTTAGGACTCGTTATGGTCACTATGAGTTCCTAGTGATGCCTTTTGGGCTCACTAATGCACCAGCTGCGTTCATGGATCTCATGAATCGCGTTTGCAAGCCATACTTAGACAAATTCGTCATCGTTTTCATCGACGATATTCTCATCTACTCTAAGAACCAAGCTGACCATGAGAAACACCTTCGCTGTATTCTCAAACTCCTACATCATGAGAAACTCTATGCCAAATTCTCTAAGTGCGAATTCTGGCTCCGAGAAGTCCAATTCCTTGGACATGTTGTCAGCGAGCGTGGTATCCAAGTGGATCCTGCTAAAGTGGAAGCTGTCATGAATTGGCAAGAACCGAAGACGCCTACAGAGATTCGTAGTTTCCTGGGGTTAGCAGGATATTACAGGCGTTTTATTGAAAATTTTTCAAGGATTGCTGCGCCCTTAACTTCCTTGACCAAGAAGAAAGTAAAGTTCGTTTGGGGCCCTAGGCAGCAAGAGTCCTTTGATATTTTGAAATAGAAGTTGAGCAACGCTCTTGTGCTGACATTACCTGAAGGTACCGAAGAGTTCGTAGTTTACTGCTACGCATCACACACTGGCATGGGATGTGTACTTATGCAGAAAGGCAAGGTTATTGCCAATGCTTCAAGACAATTAAAGGTGCATGAAAAGAATTACACCACCCATGACTTAGAGTTGGGTGCCGTTGTGTTCGCACTAAAACTGTGGAGGCATTATCTGTATGGTATCAAGTTTGTGATCTATTCTGATCATAAGAGCCTTCAACATCTGTTTGATAAGAAGGATCTAAACATGAGGCAGCGCCATTGGATGGAGACTTTAAATGATTATGATTGTGAAATCAGATATCATCCCGGCAAGGCGAATGTAGTCGCTGATGCCTTGAGTCGAAAGGAAAGGGTGAAACCCATCCGAATCAATGCCAAGAGCATTGAAGTGAAGAATAATTTGATTGAAAGGTTGTTAGCTGCACAGAGGGAAGCTATGTTGGAAGCTAACTATCCTAAAGAAAAGTTAGGAGTAATTGAGGAGCAGTTAACTCTTAGCAAGGACGGAATTTTACGATTAAATGGACGCATATGGGTCCCAATTTACGGAGGACTTCGAGATGTCATCTTCCAGGAAGCCCATAGTTCTAAATACTCCGTCCATCCTGGAGCAGATAAAATGTACCAGGATCTAAAGGCAAATTATTGGTGGATAGGCTTGAAAAAGTCTGTAGCCGCTTATGTAGCCAAATGCTTGACTTGTGCGCAAGTCAAAGCTGAGCATCAAAAGCCGTCAGGCTTGCTACAACAGCCTGAACTTCCCGAATGGAAGTGGGAAATGGTAATCATGGATTTTTGTCACACCCCAACCAATGGCGGAAACATCGGGATGAGACGAAGTGTGAAGATTGCTCGAGACATCATAACGCTAATAATTGTGACAAGTATTTAAATAATCATTTCATTTCATTTCTAAAGAATCAAGTACAAGGTTTTGAAACAAAGTACAACAACATGAATAATAAAATGATACAATATGAATACAATTCTTTCTAAGTGTGTATCTAAGCATCCTACTAGATTCCATGCATCGTCAACATCCACCTGTAACATGTTAAAATAAAGTTCAATGCAAAAGCAAAGGCGAGTATACAAGTTTGATACGTACATAGCAAAAGATAAGTTTTGAACAATTCCTCATAGCAAGCATGTGATTCAAGATAAGCCTTTAAATATGGTATGTGTCTAACATATCAAACCAAGGAAACGCAATATGCTCATGACATAACCGAGATAAAGGGGCGGGTCGTTAATCCTATAGCGCTACATATGTCACGGTTTGGCTCGTACGAAGTTAATGATAAATTCAACACATAAGATAAATCCAAGTTTAAAGCATCAAGCCATCACGTATACAAGCATGTTATAGGAATGTTCATGTGTTTAAGCAAAATGTTCATGTGTAAGTTGATAGATAAACATGTTACACCCCAAAAGTGGTAAAAGTAAAAGGGGAAAATACGAGTATACTCACAAAGTTTGCATATGTTTTCCGACTATCCCATGTGACAAAGTTGACGAGGTTGGAAGGTTGAATGCGTAAAGGTTTAAGTTCAAGCATGTTTAGAGTCGAGATTCGGAATGAAAGTGACATGAAAATATTATATCAAAATATTCATCTTCACACATAACACTTGTATGACACTTGGTAACCACAAGGGTTGTAATGATTTCATGAGTTGAACACCCATAAGAATCATAACAAGGTTTAGGTCCTTAGATGATAACCTACTACTTTGACAAATGAATATGATTTCAACATCAATGATTCGAGTGTACATAGATAGTATTTAGGTTGTATAATATACACATATTATTAAGTCCAAATGTTCAAGTATTCAAGTAAGAGGTAGAAGATTACATCTTCATTTAGGTACCTCAAGTTGAGTCATGGGTGTCATGGATGGGGTAGGAAGACAAGGCTTCCATTTAGGTACCCCTTTGATGTTCACCACTACACTTGATGTAAAAACAACCAAGGAGGGTCATGAACTAAGGTCTTTACATGTATGTAAAGTAAACTAACTAATAGAAATCATCAAATCATGTGAGGATTGTATGTTTGGACAACCCAAGTTGTTCCATAATCACTCATGTATCAAAGACTATGTTTGACATGATTTGTGGGTTGAAACCCTAGACAAAACACCAAGTTTATGAGGTTTAATCCTCTGATTTCAAATGTCTCAACCTTGTTTTTAAGCTTAACCAACCATGGGATAAGTTGTAAGCATTAGGACATAGGCATGAGATGTGTTAGACACAAGTTGCATAGGTTTAAACAAGTTTTGAAGAACATAAAAATCAAACAGAAAGTTTATGGACTATTTCGGGGCATTTCCAGGTCTGATTTCTCCAAGGAGAAGTCTAGGAATCGAACCCCATGATTATCCAAGCAAGTAGGAAAAAGAATCAAGTGAATCGGATAAGAATTGAGTGAGTTATACTCATTTTCGTGAAGGGGTGTCAATCTGCTCGAACCTTTGCTTTCAGCTACGGTTTGGAGGATGTTTTGAGAGTTTTTAGTGTTGCAAAAGTGGTAGGGAGGCTGGTTATAAGTGGTATTTATAGGGGGAAGGATTAGGGTTTCAATGGGTTGGGCTTTGGAAGTGTTTAGAAGGGGTTACACCTTGAAACTAGCCCACAAAACCCAACTATATGGGGCTGAATTTTGCTGAATTGGGGCTGCCATATTTCTTTATTTTTTTTTATTTTTTAAAACATTATAATGAGTAATTTTGTTAATTAAGTTGTGTAATAATATGCAACAATGTTTCCCCTAACTTGTAACAAGGTGAAATATGAAATAAAACATGATTTAACTAGGTAAAAAGTGTAATGTACAAGTATGTAACATGTTTGTAAGTGACAAGTATATGTCACATATTAGATGATTAACCGTTGTATAAATAAGCATATTATTAGGGGTTTTTAGGTATCAACAATATAAGGAAAAGCATGGACATGCATCGTGAATAAGTATAAGTATGAATTACAAATAAGGATTCGATGTACAATGAATTCGAACATATGAACATGTATGAATATGTAGATGGTGAATTTAAAGAAATACGAATTTTATTTATGATCCAAGTCTCGGATTTTACAACGAAAAGACGACTACAATAATACAAGATTTCCAAAAATAGCATTACAAGGCGAGCTTTCTAATTATGGAAAGTATGAAAAAGCAGGGCGTTACAATTTTATTACCAAGTTACCCAAGACGAGGAAAGGAAATGATACAATATGGGTTATAGTTGATAGACTGACTAAGTCAGCACATTTCTTACCCATCAAGGAGACTTATAGCTCCGACATGTTGGCCCAGTTATACGTTGATAAGATTGTAGCCTTACATGGCATACCTGTGTCTATTATCTCTGACAGAGATACTAGATACACGTCGCATTTTTGGAAAAGTTTCCAGCAATCTTTGGGCACCCGTTTGAATTTTAGTACGGCTTACCATCCTCAGACAGACGGTCAGAGTGAGCGTACTATTCAGACGTTGGAAGACATGCTACGTGCATGTGCGATCGATTTGGGTGGTAGTTGGGATAAGAACCTACCATTAATCGAATTCTCCTACAACAATAGCTACCATACCAGCATTAAGGCTGCGCCCTTCGAGGCATTATACGGTAGAAAGTGTAGATCGCCCGTGTGTTGGGCGGAAGTTGGAGATGTCCAATTATCAGGACCAGAGATAGTCTTCGAAACGACTGTCAAGATTGTCCAGATTCGAGACCGTCTCAAAACTGCCCGAGATAGGCAGAAAAGTTACGCAGATCCAAAGCGTAAAGATTTTCACTTCAAAGTAGGTGAAAAAGTGTTGCTTAAAGTATCACCCTGGAAGGGAGTGATGCGTTTTGGTAAGAAAGGCAAGCTAAGCCCGAGATACATAGGACCTTTCGAGGTTATCGAACGTGTCGGGTCAGTTGCCTATAAGTTGAACTTACCTGAAGAGCTCAATGGAATTCACAACGTGTTCCACATCTGCAATCTGAAGAAGTGCTTCGCCGATGAATCACTGGTAATACCCCATACAGGTGTGCACATAGATGAGAGCTTAAAATTTGTGGAAAAACCTTTGTCGATTGAAGATCGACAGGTAAAGAAGCTTCGAAGGAAGCATGTACCTATTGTGAAGGTCAAATGGGATGCCCGTAGAGGTCCCGAATTCACGTGGAAGGTTGAATCCACGATGAAAGAAAAATACCCTTATTTGTTTCAGTAAATCTCGGGTCGAGATTTATTTTAAGGGGGTGAGGATGTAACACCTCGAAATTTTGTGTCCAATAATGTGTTGACACGTGTCATGAGTTTACGCATGGTATTAAACATTAAATAAAGGACTAAAGTTGACAAACCTTGAAAGTATGTAAATTCGAGGGTTAAAAATGTCAACAAGGGGTAAATATACTGTATAGTAACCCTAAATAATGCTCGCACCTTCAAACGAATGAATCATGGATCGTACGGAGCGAAATGCAGAAGAAAGTGAGAGAATACAAACTACAGGGGTTAATTGTGTCAACATGTTTAATTTATATCTGAGTGACCCTTTGACGAACACGAGAGTTTGTAACAGTAAAATACGCTCACTAGAATATACGATATAAATTTCGCGAAGTTCCGTTTTAAAACGAGAAAGTTATGATCAAATTCGTATGCGAGGGGTTAAAAGCGTCAACAATAAAAGTTAAGGCTTTTCGGATAGTAATTAAACTAACCGGGGACTTAACAATGCGGGTAATAGTCACGAGGCCCTTATTCGTAAATAATCGAGGCCCAAATCGCAAAGTTACCCCTTCGAAACCGAAAGGTCAGGCTAATCATGGCAAAAGATTTGAAAATCTTGATTTACAGGCCTCAGGCGGGCCGCATTAATGAAACAAGCAAGCTGACGCGGGCCGCGAGCCACCTGCAGATTCGGTTACTGACATTAGGATTCAGGCGGCCCGCGTAAGCCTAGCCTGAATCTTAATGCGGGCCGCGTGAGAGTGCCAGATGCAGAAAACATGGGCAGATTCACTGTTTGAGCTTGTGAACGAACTTGTGTGCATTAATTGAAGCATGGGTGCCCTCTACATGTCCCCTAGCACTATAGGACACCTGCTGATCATCCATGAGCAATTGTAGGATGAGTTGTAATGATCTTGGGCACCATATTTCACTATAAAAGGCAATGCATTGCACCAATGTTCAACACACCTCAAACCTGCCTTCTAGTTCACTTCTGGAGCTCCAAAACATTCCTCTAACATCTCTAGTCGTGCACCAAGCTTCTGTAAGTATGCCTACCCTTTTGTGGATTAGTTTTTGCATAGTTTAGCTTAAAAGTCAATCCGTCGTAATTAACGATTGACTTTGCGATAAATCACAAATGGTCCAGTGGTTTGTCAAATCAAAGGTAGTTATACGTTGGTAATCATGTGGGCTTTAAACCCCTAAAAGGGCACCCTCTGATTCCCTGTAGGACCGGTTTTGACGCCGTTCGATTGCGTAACGAACGTTTCACGTGCGGAATCCGTGAACGAACGTGACCGAACACACGATAACGTACTACTAATGTGATTCCATTGCTAAACTTGACGTGTACGGTACAAGAATCACAAATACAATACTTTCTCTCTCTACTTTCTCTCTCTAGAAAGTCTTCTCCTCCAAGTCTCCTCCTAAACTTCTATCAAAATCTCTCAAGAACTAACTAAACTAGTGACATAATCCCCTATTTATATGGTCAAGGCTATTTAATGAAAGTTCACACTAATTACAAGTTTGCCACCTTGCCATTTCTAACTAAATATGACATTATGTGCTTGATTCCTTCCGGCTTTTCACTACGACTTGGATTGACGAAGGCAATAGACAATAAATGCATCAACATTCCCACTCTAACTAGTCCGAATGTCGAGTCAAACGTGCTTAGAAAAAGTCAACAGAAATGCTATTTTGCGATTTAATGCATAATCAGTAATGTAGATGGCGTGTAACCTGTTTTGACACTCATAAAACATGATAATAAGTATATTAACTAGTCTAAGCTTGTTTGATCCGACCATTTATTGTTTTGACCCGGTTCGGAGCCGAAAGTCGCAAAACTTTGACTTTTGCTTTGACTTCAGTTCTGACCCGTTAAAGTATGATTTAGATATGCCTTAGGACTCTCTTAGGACCAGGTTACATGATGGTATAACCCTCTGTGACCGGTTCGTTGGTTGTCCGAGTCTTTTACACCTTTCCGTTAAATGCTTAAAAGTTGACCATAACGCCCTTTTTAATTTAAAACGAGAATTTCGGACATGTGAAAGGATCATAACCTTGGTTACTGATTTCTAAGCATGTCCCTAAAATTTCACGTCAATCCGAAGTCCAGAATAGGAGTTATGCTAAATAGCGCAAATTACGGAAACTTTAGTAATTAAATAGCGCAATTAGCATAACGCCTATCTAAACCCAGATTTCGACACCAAACCTTTTACACATTGATGTAAAATAATATTTTGGAATTTTTAAAGATTTTTAATTATTTTTAACCTGCTCATAACCTGCGGTTATGGCATCGGTTCGGTAATTACCGAATATACTCTTTTCGGACATAACTTGAGTTCTACAAGGTCTTTTGACCCGATTCCAGTTGCTACTGATTTTAAATAATAAATAAAGTATTTTGGACTTTATAAACTGTTCGGAAAACTCAGATTTCCTGTAGAACTCAGAAACGTCTTTTATAATCTTTAAAAAGACTGAAATACCCCTACGGGGCATAATATGAACTTAAACTCGTTACGGGCATTATGGAAGGTATCCTACTGATACCACAACCTCTTTAAATCATATGGACTTAGGAAACCAGTGTAGGACTCTTACGGTTACCCGTTGCGCCTTTTGCGCGCACGGTTCGACTTATGTAACTAGTTTACATAAACTAGCCGAAACGGGTCAAACCATATTGTTTTGACCCCAAAATCCAGAGTGTGGTTATTATACCCATATAAAACAAGTCTTCAAACTTGTTGGGTCCAAATCACATTCCATTCCCGGTTTTCGCCTTTCACGCGATTAAACCGTAACTATCCTTTGAAACTGACTGGTCTAAAGCTACGGCTAAATTAAAGACCCGTTAGGATTCTAATAGGTTATTTTAAACCTTCGTTCCAGAATAGGAGACCAGTAAAAGCTATTTGCAATTTATTCGATTAAGGATTTATACTTGCAAAGGTAAATACTTTTAACTTATTTTCCGTTATACGGGCTTGGGTTACGGTATATAAAATACCGCTTGATCGGGCATCAAATCTTCCATCGTTTGGTGGTTAATTGAATAATTTGATCGGCTCGTTTAAACAGTTTTGTTTACTTAAAATCCTTTGTGGGGTTAATGACCATGTGCCGGATATCCCTGGCAGCATTTTACGAAATGGCCACGACCTAAGCATGGAGTGTAGGCGTACACTCGTCAGTGCATAAATAGTTGATGTGGTGAGTCTGTTAATCTTTAACCCGGACAAGATCCGGGCTGCTGAACGCATAAGGAACATGTAATACGTTCACAAGATTATAAATTTAAATAATTCTCCCAAGTTATAAAAGAGTTTGTGCCTTGTGCATTCAAATCAATTTTAATAAACCTTTTTTTCAAAAGTGTCGGTTGAATGTATTTACCAGTGTAAACTGACGTATTTTCCCAAAAAGACTAAATGCAGGTACTAAGCGTAATTGGCTGGATAATTCTCCTTAGCATCCATAAAGAGTCTCGCAAGCTTAAGATGCCTACGTCTGTTGAACAATTATTTTTATCTTATTATTGATCCCCTGTGGATTTTATTTCAACGATGGTGATACTTTGATATTACATTAAATGTTGAAATATATTTATCTTTATGCTTCCGCTGTGCATTCATATAATTGTGTGGTTTGACTATATTGTTGCCAACTACGTCACGGTAATCCCCCACCGGGCCCACCGGTGAGACACGTGGAAATCGGGGTGTGACATGCATGATAACTATTGTTATAGGAGAATTCAATTAAGGGTAGGTGGTCATTCCAGTTTCCACCAAAATCTATCACACATGCTTTGAGCATGTCTTCTAGGGTTTGGATCGTCCTTTCACTTTGTCCGTCTGTTTGAGGATGATAAGCTGTACTTAAATTTAATCGCGTCCCCATGGCTTCTTGGAAACTTGTCCAGAAATGTGAAGTGAAACGACTATCTCTATCCGATACAATGGAGAGTGGAACTACATGTAAGGATACTACTTCGTCTACGTACAACTTGGCTAACCTTTCCATGCTAAAGGTTTCCTGGATGGGTAGAAAATGAGCTGATTCAGTTAATCGATCTACAATTACCCAAATCGCATCATTACCCTTTCTGGTTTTGGGTAACTTAGTAACAAAATCCATGGTTATTAATTCCCATTTCCAAACAGGCATTTCTAATTGCTGGAGTAACCCTGAAGGTTTCTGGTGTTCTGCTTTAACTTGTGAACAAGTTTGACACTTAGATACATATCTAGCTATGTCCTTTTTCATTCCTAACCACCAGAAATTATTTCTTAAATCTTGGTACATCATATTGTTACCTGGGTGCATGGTATACCTAGATTTATGGACTTCTTCTAAAATCTTATCTCTTAATTCTCACTGCTTAGGTACCCAAATCCTTTTCTTGTGGAATCTCCAAATTTCATCAGTTCCTTGCTTCAATTCCTTTATTCTTCCTTTCATTCCTTTAGCATCCTCCTTGAATGCTGTTTCTCGGACCTTTTTCAATTGCTCCATTAAATCTAACTGTAGATTTAATCTAAGAGCACGAACTCGCTTTTGCTTTTCATGATACTTACGACTTAAGGCATCTGCAACTACATTTGCCTTTCCTTCGTGATATTGAATATCACAATCGTAGTCACTTAGGATTTGCATCCATCTTCTTTGCCTCGTGTTTAATTCTTTTTGCCCAAATATGTACCTTAAACTTTTATGATCTGTATAGATAGTAAATTTACTTCCGTACAGATAATGTCTCCAAATCTTAAGGGCAAAAATTATGGCTCCCAACTCTAAGTCATGAGTCGTATAGTTCTCTTCGTGCTTTTTCAATTGCCTTGAGGCATACGCAATCACCTTCTTGCGTTGCATTAGCACACATCCTAATCCTAGCTTAGAAGCATCGCAGTATACTTCAAAATCTTCTGTTTCTTCTGGCAATGCTAGAATTGGGGCGTTTGTTAACTTTTGCTTCAAGGTCCTAAAGGCTTCTTCCTGTCTGGGTCCCCATTCAAACTTTACGGCTTTACAGGTTAGCTTAGTTAATGGTATGGCTCTGTTAGAGAAATCTTTAACAAAGCGTCTATAGTATCCAGCTAACCCTAGAAAAATTCTAATTTCCATAGCTGATTGTGGGACTTTCCATTTGGTGATTGCTTCTATTTTGGAGGGATCTACGTGAATACCTTCGTGATTCACCATGTGTCCTAAAAATTGTACCTCTTGCAGCCAAAATTCACACTTCGAGAATTTAGCGTAAAGCTTCTCATTTCTTAACAAAGTTAAGAGTGCATGCAGGTGCTGACAGTGCTCATCCTGGCTTTTAGAATAAATAAGTATATCGTCGATGAAGACAATTAAAATTTATCCAAGTACGGTTTACAGATCCTATTCATCATGTCCATGAATGCTGCAGGAGCATTTGTCAGTCCGAAGGGCATGACTGTAAACTCGTAATGTCCATACCTAGTTCTGAAAGCAGTTTTAGGTATGTCTTTTTCTTGTACCTTCAATTGATGATATCCGGAGCGCAAATCTATCATAGAAAAATATCTAGCTCCTTGAAGTTGATCGAAAAGATCATCAATCCTAGGCAATGGGTATCGATTCTTAACTGTAACTTTATTTAATTCCCGATAATCAATACACATTCTCATCAAACCATCCTTCTTCTTTACAAACAACACCGGAGCTCCCCACGGAGAGGAACTAGGTTGTATGAACCCTTTACTGAGCAATTCATCTAATTGCTTCTTTAGTTCTAACATTTGAGTGGGTGCTAATCGATAGGGTGCTTTAGCTACAGGTGTAGTTCCCGGAATCAAATGAATTCTAAATTCTACCTCCCTATCTGGTGGTAATCTTGGTAGTTCTTCTGGGAATACATCCGAGTATTCTGATACTACAGGGATTTCCTTAAGTTCCTTACCCTTAATGCTAATGATTACCGAAATTATATACACTATTCCTTGTTTTCGTTCATAACTAGCAACTTTCATTTTCGAAATGAACTTCATGGGTTTTCGCGGCTTATCTCCTGTAACCATGATTACTTCTCCGGTGGGTGCATGAATTTCTATAGAATTCTTATCACAAAGGATTCGAGCATGGTTGGCTACTAACCAATCCATTCCTAGCACCACATTGAATCCGGCTAAATTCATGGGTAATAGGTTTGCAGAAAATTTATGACCTGAAAGCTCTATATTTGCTTTCTGCAAGTATCTATGTTAACGGAATTTCCGTCTGCCGTTTCTACTGTAAAAACTTGCCTAATTTTGGTTAAAGGTAGCTTAAGAGCTTGGCAGAATGAAGTATTTATAAAACTTTGGTTCGCACCAGAGTCAAATAATACTTTTGCATATACGTTGTGAACTAAGAACGTACCAGCTATTATGTCAGGAATCAGTTCGGCTTCCTGCGTGGTCAGTTGGAAGGCTCTTACGTTTTTCTTGGTAGTTCCTTCTACAGGTTTGGCTTTGTTATCAGCTGGTTTGACTAATTTCGGGCAGTCTGGCCTAAAATGTCCAACTTCTCCGCAGTTGTAGCAGATTGTGGCTTTCTTCTTTCTGCAATCTTCTTCTTGATGCCCTGGAATTTTGCAAAAATTGCAATATCCCTTGCATCTTCCAAAATGATTTCTTTTGTAGGAATTGCAAAATGGAACAGTGGAAGATTGCCCAGTTCCCTTTTTCCTAAAATTATTACGGTTACCCACACGGAACCCTTGGGTAATCTTTTAGGCTACTTCCTTTTTCCGGTTTTCTTCTCTTGTGCGTACCAACTCGTCAGTTAGGGTGTTAGCTAATTCTACCGCATCGTCAATAGTGCGAGGTCTCGCAGCTTTAACGATATTACGGATTTCGCCAATCAATCCCCAAATATAGCGGGAAATAAGTACTGGTTCTGGCGAAGCCAGGGTAGGTACAACTATAGCATATTCGAAGAATGTCGAAGTGTATCCTCGATAATCAACATCCACCATCCGGTGGTTTAGGAATTTATTTGCCGTTTGCTCCTTCTCATATTCGGGACAGAATTTTCTTTCCATCAGTCGCTTAAATTCTTCTCAGCCCATAGCATAGGCTACATCGCTTCCTTTAGCTTGAAGTACTGTATTCCACCATTCTAGTGCCCCTTCTTTGAAAAGATGTGACGCATATATGACTTTGTCTTCCTCAGCACATTTACTTATTTTAATTACTGCCTCGGTTTTCTCTAACCAACGCAGTGCAGCAGTCGCCCCTTCGTTGCCTGCAAATTCCGCTGGTTTACAGGCAAGAAACTCCTTGTAAGTGCAACCAGGCGTTGCAGCTTTCATTTTCTTAAGGAGTTTGGGCTTGCATCCCATCGTTATTGTTATTAATATGATTACCGCCTCCGTTTACACTATTACTGAAATTATCTTCATGAATACGTTTACTAGGAATAATTTGTTGAGGTTCAACTGGATTTCGAGCAGCAGCAAGGATTGCTGGAATAGCATTGGCTATTCCCTGAGCAACGATATTCTCGATATCTTGCCTATTCAGAAATTGATCTTCTTGGTTTTGCTCAGATTGATTAACCTCATTAACTGGTTCATTATTAGCATGTTCCATCTGGTAAATAATATATATATATATATATATATATACACTTTATTAGCATAAAATAAATAACAGCTATATGCAGAATAATCGCACAAATTTTCACAAACACACGTATAGTCAAAATTGCCGATTTCTCGACTCCCATTTTTATATATATTATATTATGCATCCGTACACACTGTTATCTTACAAGAGTTTTATTACTTATTTTACAGAATTATGTTATTATTATTATTATTATTATTATTATTATTATTATTATTATTATTATTATTATACAACTACAACCACAGCTTCACAACCCCTGCTATTCCTTGTCAGCTGGCACTTTAGACACGACGTTCCCTCTCGTCGTACTTCCAGGAGATATGTTCTCCTACCTCCCGGATCCTATTCCCTGCATCTATCAGCTCCTCGCCAAAAAGGCGGAGTTCAGCTAAGTTTTCATTACTCATTGGTGGGTTTGGTGCAGGTTCTGGGTCGAACTGAGGGAAAAAGGTATAAGGGTTATTTAGGAGGTTTTCAAACTGCCAATCGTTGGTCCACCACTCGTCCATTTCTCCTAGAGGTTGTGTGTGGATCAGAGGGTCTGGAATGGCTGGTTCCAAATTTATTGGAAGTTGGGTTTCAGCAGGATAAGGGAAGAGGTTTGTATTGATAGGCCTTATCACAGCTTGCCAGTATGCGATCTAATTCCTCCTGCAATGGCAATTCCTCGGCTTGCCTATAATTTTCTCCAATTTCCATTTCTACTTGCCTAGAACTTTCCCCTATCTCGATCCCTTTTCCTTTATCCACATGATTTTCTATTTTGGGAACTTTCCTAGTTACTGGTTTCCTTCTGCGCACGCGCCTCCATCCCACAAATCTTCTTCTTTTCTTAGGCTTTGGTTTCTCCGGAGGTGGAGCTTGGAATTCCATAAATTCCTCAATATCGGGCAAGTAACCAGTAAAATCTCTGGAAACTTCCACTTTCACAGGATAGAGATTGAGATTCTGAAGAGCTTCAGATAACTCATTCATGCTGTTTAGCATATATGCAAAAATGCACACAAAATGCTAAATTAAAAATTTATAATTTTTTTTTTCACAGACGAATATTTAATGCAACTATCAGATATTATTGCACACCGGGCGATTTGTCTAATACAAAGGATAACTAAAATTCAAAATATACTAGGGTTGTGCACCCGTAATTTATTGTATTTTTCTTACTAAGTTATTTATCTAATAGGCAAAGTTTCTAGTTCGTAGTATTTAAAGATTTGCATTTACTGCTGTAGTGGCTAACATATAGAGATCTGCCCATTTTCATCTAATTCATCTTCCCAAGGTGGGTTATTGCCTATTCCCTGAGTTTCCTTAGGAATTAATATTTCTTTTGGTTGTGACTTCTTTATTTTCTCTTGACTTTTCTTAATAATCCGGCTTCTTTTCTTAGGGGTAAGTGGTTTCTCAAACTGTGCTTTACGGACAAATATTCCTTCCTCAGTATCTGCTGAGTATTTTGAGGAATTTAATTGAAATGAAGTTCCCTTATCTTTTGGTGAACTATCTAATTGATGATAGATGTCCGACAGTCTTTGCTTACCCATACTGTAACTAACAAGTAGTCAGTTAATAAAACAACAAGAACACATAATCACCAAATGGTAATTAGAAATCTTTAAGTATTTCTAAATACTTAATAGGCTTAAATCAGTGGCTCTGATACCACATTTTCCTGTCACGGCCCCAGCCCCGGTTTGACCCGGTCAAGAGCCGCGGGACAGGAACCCATGGTATTTATTAATTGAGTTTGACAGCGGAAGATTTTTAGCAGGATCTTTTAAAACTTGAAATGGCCGATTATTTTATTTCATAATTCGGGATAAACCCCGTAATTTACAATAGAGGAATTTTACTAGGAAATTCCTGTTTTACAAAACATATTTATTTGTTTAACTGAGCCACTACTTCAAGCTTTATTAGTGCTCCGTAGCACTGTTCCTTGGTTCACAGTAGTTACCTGAAACATGTTTTAAAAATATTTTTGTCAGCAGGGAAATACTGGTGAATCATTCATTTTGATAAAACGACACATAGTTATAAATTACAGCATAAGAGCGATTACATGGCTTTTATCTTATTTTTATCTGGCGCCGTGTCACCTCCCGGTGACGATGGTCATACCACTATTGGGTCCTTCCCCAAGTAGTGATGATTATCATTGTTAGGATTTATTAGCCTAACTGTGAGAAATTAGTAATGTGCACAATACCCCACTAGCCAGTGATTCAAGATAACCATGACTTAATCCCTGTAATTATAACCTTTGAAAATAATTTGGAGTATTGTAAAACACTTTTGATAAAAGAGAATGACTCACATTGCAAGTTTAACGGGTAGAGTTTAGCCTACTGATAAGCCTGATTAACCTAATTTCAAATAATAATGCACACAAAAACTAGGTTAGTAACTGTAATCCAACTTTTTACGACAACTCACGAGATTAAAACCTTCACAACGAATGACAAAGTGCGATACTTAAACATCCATCGAATTCACGACGAATGACAAAGCATAGCCCTAATTTGGGCAGCACTTAAACATCCATTGGATAGTTTTCATCGATCGGACATTGAATCGTAACAGCGATCGAGTTATTACCGTGTTTGTCGCGGCGTTTCGTGATTGTGTGTGTTTTGTAGGAAATGAACGATATCTCAGTGTATAAAGCGAATTTTAACGTCGAACCAACGCCAGAAATCAAGTGCCAACCTCCCCTATTTATACTGGAAAAATGGCTCCCTCGCGTGGCGCGAGGGGCCGTCGCGTGGCGCGAGGGGTGCCACCCTACCATAGGGTAGCCCCGTGTGTTTGTAGCCTAGCTGAGTCGACGGAACGAGAATTTTCGATTTCAATCAAAAACTGTGTTGATAATATCAACTAGGGTTTACCCCCGTGAGTTTTAGGGGCCCTAATCCTGATTCTGATTGTTCTGAAAATTTTAGGGTTTATGCAGGATTACTTAGGGGTCTTAATTAGGATTTCCTATTGGACAAAATAAAATAATAAGTAATAATTTTGGTGAGAGTTGTTACAGCAGCATTTCCCAAGACAAAAAACAAGAAAACAAGAAAACAGAAGCTGACCACGGGGATGTGCCCAGCCAGGCATGGGCCGTGGTCAGGCCTCACACAACAAGACAAAGCCTGCAGAAGCTTCTACGCCCACCACGGGGCCGTGCCCAGCTCACCATGGAGCGTGGTCAACTCTAAGATTTGCAGAATCTTGACAGTACAACAAAGAGTTGACCACGGGGCCGTGTCCAGAAGCCACGGGGTCGTGTGGGGCCCTATGCTGACAGCTGCATTTAATGAAGGAAGAGAAGAAGTTAGCCACAGGTCGTGCCCAGTGGACATGGGGCCATAGCCGGGGCACTATTCTGACTATAAATCGGGGTGCTTGGTTCACTTCAAAGACACCCCTTGGCAAACCACTTCTCTCCACTATGCCACCACTCCACCACCACTACAACACCAACACCCACCACCATTATCCATCTTTCATCTTTAGAGTGTGTAGTAGTCTCGGGAACTAAGATTGATCGTAAGAGTTCTTGTCAATCAAAGGCCATGTTTGGCTAATCTCTTACATCACTTGGTGAAGACAAGTCTTTAATGTATTACTTTTGATTTTTAATCTTTTGGCACTTTTTAATTGGGTTTGTATTAATGACTTTAATAACTAGTTTCTTATGTTGAAAGTGAATTTTCTTTACCATTTCTTCATGATGACATTGATTTGCTCATTCGTGTCTTTACGGTCTATATAAAGCACGTTAACTACTTGGAAAGGGGTTAGAAGGGTGGTTTGGTAAAATTCTTGTCTCGTTCAGTGTATAGATCCTGCGAGGACTTGGTTCAAGCTTACTAGGACCTCCTTTAATGCCCCAAAGGTATTGGATGACGGGGGTGCGAATAGCTTGAACCCCTCATATGTATACTACTATTAAACCATTAAACCGGCTTCTTGGGATTGTATCCTTGCTGACTCAAACCACTTAGCCGAGTGTAACGTCACTTTCAAAAGAGGGGCCTACAACTTTTCGCATTAATAACTTACTTAATTGTCTTTCAATATTCCGACCCTTTGGGATTATATCCCTGCTGACTCAAACCACTGGGTTGAAGGTAACGTCACCTTCAAAAGAGGGGTCTACTACTATAACTAAGATAATCTCTTAAAAGGTCCGAAAGTGCGAAAATCATCAAAGGGTACATTAAAGCTGAGTTGGATCCAAGTGATTCTATCTTGTCTATTTGTTTTTCATTTTATTTATCTTTTACTTTTCAGATTTATTTTCATGTTTAAAAACTCTTTTCAAAAATTTAGATCGATTAGACGTTGACGATAAACCAGTATTAAAAGCTCTTGTGTCCTTGGACGACCTCAGTATCTTACCAACACTATACTACGCTCGCGATGGGTGCACTTGCCCTAGTGTGTGTTTAGTGTTAGTACAATATCGTGTTTTATAAATTTAAAACTTGACTAATGCGTAAAACGAACTTAAAATATTAATAAAATCATATCACGCTTAACGCACACCATAACCCAACACTGTAGGATCTCATTCTACAACTTCGATAAATTCAGGGGTATTCTCAAATAAGTTTCCTAGATGTTTGAAGACCAACAATTGTCCAAAGTGCTGCTTCTTCGCCCGCGTGACAGAAAGCTACCTTGGAATTTAAATTGACACCTTCAATACGCATCGTATAGGCCTATACGATGCATATTACTTTTTTATAAGGGGACATTGTCAGCTTTTGACAGACCTAGAAGTTTGAACCAACCTTAATACGCATCGTATAGGCCTATACGATACGTATTGAAGGTGTCTATTTAATTTCTTAAGGTGTGCCAATAATACGACCCTTGGTTTATTTATTTTATTTATTTCTTTTTAGTTTAATTAGTCATGTGATTAAATAAAGAAAGTGGTGGAGGATGCTCCATAATTTCCATGTTTCATATTTATAGGTTAGCGACTGGCGGACCCATAAATTTTTCCATGGGAGTGCGAAATATTGTTAAAAATTTT
The DNA here is from genome assembly GCF_002127325.2 of Helianthus annuus. NCBI lineage: Eukaryota > Viridiplantae > Streptophyta > Magnoliopsida > Asterales > Asteraceae > Helianthus > Helianthus annuus. The sequence goes on along the minus strand of NC_035436.2, from coordinate 34,650,405 downwards.
AGGCCGTCTAGATTTATAAATAAAAAATTCGGTTCGGGTCATGTCATGAAAACAAAAAAACATCAAACTAAAATTTATATAATCATAAAAAACACGTCAAACGTTGTTACAAACATATTTAAAATGTCGCCTTACGGGTTTTCATTTTTTGAAATCTATCCAAAACATCATCTAGAATTACTTTCTTAAGCAAGTCCTTCTCTATATAACATATACAACTATCACTTAAATTTTCATCGCCAATCTGATTACGCAAGTCGGTCTTCACATTCTTCATTGCCAAAAAATATTATACTCTAACCATCCCTTATATCCCTTTAGATCATATCATTCTTCCTTGAATTTTCTCAACTCTTTACCTTGAAACGTTGATTGTGGGTATCTAATACCCGTTCGTTGACATGGTCCTCTTAGTATGTATTCCTTTCTAACATCGTCTAGTTGATTCACGCTGTATGATGCAATCGCCTTGCGATCATGAGGATCCAAGGAAAGATTATTCACATCAACAAAATAGGAAAATGATTCAATTTCAACCGCTTTCCTCTTGTTGAGAAATCGCGCCATAACTTCCTTACTCATTGTGCCTATCAACCATCAATATTCCTTAATTTTCAAGTTTTGAATTTCAACTTTTCAAACCCTATACTAGAATCATATAATCAATAATAGATTAAGAGACAACAAACACATCCTATAAAGACTATAACAACCCCAAATTACCTCAAAACACATAAAAAGTTAAACTTTTTTAACACATCCTATTATCTCATGAGTCTTGAACAAAATAACATAAACATCAAAATAACAAAAAACAAAATACGTACCTGTTCGTGGCTGGAATTACGCTGCTCATGGCCGGAATTTTGCAGTCATCGTCGGGTGTTGGGGTGTCGCAGGCCGCTGGCAGTGAGGTGAGGCAGAGGGAGGTCGGGAGTCACTCAAAGCTGGCAGTCGATTGGGTTCTTTTGTAATCTGGACTGATTTTTTTTAATTAAACATGTATTTGGGTTGGGCTTGAATTTTATTAACCTGTTGGGCTTGATGGAATGAATTCAAGTTTTATTAATGGGGTTAGTGGGCTAATTTGTTTACATAATTGGGTCGGGTTTCAATCCGTGTTCACAATTTTTTTATGTAAATTCCTAACATTTTTTCTAAGGAGTGCGGACAAAAATTTCCAAAGGGTGCGGTCGGGATTTTTTGCGAAAAATACCACTATTTTTTTTTCAAGGGGTGCGGCCGCCCACCCACGCTATAGGGTAGGTCCGCCCCTGTTAGTGAGTTAGTAGTTAGTTATTGTTGTTTTATCTAGTTAATGAATATTTTGAATGAAAAATATTGATCCAGTTTCTATCTCAAATTCTCTCTAAGACCATGTGTAGTGGTATATATGAATAATGCCCCCATCCATGGGCATTGTGCGACACGTGTCATCTCAGTCAGTAAAGGGGCATTATGGGCGTTTTTCACAAATGGGCGTAGTGGGATAATGCCCAATAATGCCCCATCAATTGATTACCCAATTATTTAAAAAAATAAAAATAAACTAAATAATATTATTTGGAATATTCTTATTGGCCAAACAAGAATTGAGAAAGCATGCAATTGTGTGTTTTAAAAAACGCCGGTGCCATTTTTTTCTCGAATCACGCTAAATAACTCCGGGGTGTAGTGGTTGTCGGGCGTGTTTTGATGTTTTTTTCGATTTTTTTTTTAAAACAACGCCCCATTACGAACGGTCTAAGCTTCTTCTTATTTTCTTTTGTACAACGAAAACCGTTGTAACCATAACATTAACTACCCCAACATACCCTGATTTCAAAATTACCTTGAAACATGATAATATATTATATTTCTTGCCCTATGGCTAGACCATATGATCCAACATATATTTATTGCATGTAACAAGTGGAATTTCATCATCCTCTTCCCTTTTATTTTCCCTCAGTATATATAATATTGAAGATGTATAAGGTCCATATATGAAATTTTATGGAATCATATTTGAAATTTATAACCGTTGAAACCGAATGAAATGGCTACCAAAAAAATAATCATTTGTAGAATATGTGGTTTTATATATGATATTCATAAACCATCCTTAGCACTTTAAAATTCAATACAAACAAGTAACTGGAAAAAGAAGAAAAAAAACGTGTAATTAGTGTTTCAATCGACTGATTAATTAGTTTGACTTGTCGTTTTCCAAAACCATAGTCAGCGATTTGATCTGTATTTTTTTATCAATACCGGACAAACTGAATCGTAAACACCTATCAACTCATATGTTAGCATGTTGTTGTAATACAGTAATAGACGTTAAAATAATATAACTATTATCTATCACAATATATAAAATCACACACAACACAAATTACAGAAAAAAATTGTAATAGTTTTTTACTATATTTATCGTTATGCATGAAGCCATGAAGGTTATCAGTTTGTTCGTTGTGTTTGGATCAAGTTCGGGATGGTTTGCACTGATCCAATTGGCCACCATCTCTTTTCGAAAATAGAAGTCTGAATTATATTTTTAAATATTTGGAAAGCAAACAAAACGAATGTAACATGACCACAATTATTTGGGACCCAAGTGGCTAAAAGCACTCCCATACCTTCTCCCATACTTCATGATTTAGTATTCGTTTTTAATTTTATAATGATTTGGTATTTATTTTTAAGTTTATAAGATCGAGATCGGTAACTAAACAACATATAAATTTGTATATTGATTGGAAATATTCGGATATGTCTTAAAAAACAGGATAAGATTATTCTTTTTTTTGAATGGTGACTTCTTTTGAGTGACCCAGTGTCACACCGCCTAAACGGCAGCTCTAGTTAAGATCTGCCCACACTACGTTGTCTTAACCAGGTCGGTGTCGGGTTGGTCAGACTTGGTTACGGCGTTCCCTCGGAAACCGTACTGCCTACACACAAGATGACTCGCTGAAGTAACAGCCGGATGAAAAACGGTGTGCGGCTCAGGATCGAACCCCCCTCGGTGGGTTTGTCACCATCATTACCCAATATTCACCCTAATATAACACAAGTGGGAATTGAACTTAATCTCCACTGAAAAACTCAAATCTCCTATCACTAGGCCACAAATGGGGAATATGTTTCGTTTGAAAATTAGTTTATACGGATTGTATATCAAGATTTGAAAAATAAAATAATTTCTAACATCTACCACTCAAACCCTCTTTCAAGTGAAATAGATTCTACTTTTAATTTTTAGCTAAATGAGATAAACCATTGTTTTGAAAATATTTTTTTTTGAACGGCTAATTTCTTTAATCCTCTGTCGTCTGTGAGACTTGAACCCAAGCCCTTGCCTTTCCCAACCTAGGTGTTTTAAAAGCTTTGCATTTGCCAATGGATCACCACATTTACCTTTCTAATCCAATATTATTTAATAATAAATAACATAATTGGGAATCAAAAGCTATAATATTTATGTATCATTGACGTTAGGTACAGCTTGTCGAATTCACTAAATAATTTTTTTTGGTGAAAATATAACATCTTTGACAAACGGGTATCTCGTGAGAAAATCGGCACCCACGATCTTATCCTCTTGCCAAACTTAAAAAAAACCTCAATATTCTTCGATTGATTCGCATCTTGCTTGCGTTTATGTTCAAGTTCCTAAAAATATGGTATGTATGTATAATTTAATGTGAGTAAACATTGAAAAATAATGAAACTCATTAGTATCATTAATTGACTATAATGTTAGATGAATAATTATCTGAGAGGAGAAGAAAAAAAAATTATGGTAAAACAATAAATAATTAATAACTCCTTTCATTAGTTATTTTCTTTCTTTTTAATTAAACTAGAGGGTAGGCCCGTGCGATGCACGACATGACCAACAGTTAGTGTCCTTCATTTTGTGGCGCGTTTGGGAAAAATGTTTATGCATGGATAAAAGGTAATTAGCCAAAAGACAATGTAAGAGAAGCCATACAAAACGTCATAAGAGCTTGTACCATAAGTCGGCCACACAAAATTTAAGGCGTGCATAGAACAGGAAACTTTGTTTGCGGAATGTGTTTAAGAACAAACATGTATGCCAAGTCTAAAGACATACATTACAGAAAAAAACTTAAAGGAGTTCATAAAGCTTCCGGTTTTATTCAATAATTCACGAAATCTTCTGCCACTAATGCATGCCCATGTAGTCGCCCTTCCCCTTAGTAGTTTCTTGTCTACAACAGGTTTAAGCAAGTAAACATAAGCAACGGCTATGAGTTAGTCAAATCAAATATCTTAACATATGTGCACGCATGACTCTCCATACATGACTAACCCATAAAAATCATTGAGAGAACTCACTACCATATGAAAACCTTAAATCATATTACAATATGCTACAATAAATTAAATAAAACCAGACTAAATTGTAACTGCCTAAAAACTTGAAATGAATATTAAACGAACTTAAACATAGATAAATGAAGGTAAATGAACACACATAAACAAATTTTTAAGTGAACGAACGTTTATGAACATATATAAACTAACGAAGCATGTGTTCATGTTTGTTCATTTAATTAATGAACAAAAAAAATTGTTCATGTTCATTCGTTTATTAAGAACATCCGTATCGGTTCGCTTACAGGCCTACCCACAACTCCTTTAATGAAAGTAAGACTTATTCAAAGCATTATAGAACATACCTTCCATGTTTTTGAAGCAAAGATCTCCTAATAGCCTGAGTTGGATGAGCAGTGAACACTAAATCAAGATTTGTGGAACCCGGTATCTGAATTTATATTCGGACACGGTTAGGGGCCGAACTAAAAACCGAATTCACCATTCGTTCGGTTATTTCTCGTACGGATATGGTTTGGTTTTTTGGGTTTTCTGTTTGCTTGTACGTTTGACCACATATTTTTATCAGTAGCTAGTTAAAACACACAATTAATTACAAGTTTAATCCTATTATTGACAAAATTAACTTAAAATTTAGTTACAATATTATAAGTTTTATCTCCATTTTGATTCTACCGGGGTAGATTTACTACGTACGATGATGATGATCTCCATTTTGATCCTAAAATTATTGTATTTTGTCATTATTATTTAATATCCATTCATTATTCTGTTGTGAGAGATTCATTTCTGCTTATTTAGCACTCATTTTTGTAAATGCTACTATTCAAAATTCAAATATAAATGTGCAGGGACTAATGGAATATGCAATTTACAAACATGACTGTTTAGTTAGTAACCAATAACTACTCTAACCTTTATTGGACCATTTTTTATATAAGAAAAGGAAACAACCGTTACACCAGCATGAGGAGAGTAAACATACCTACAAAATACTTGCTCTCTGTTGGTTCGAGGTCCTCAAACGCCGAAAGTAAGAACGGGTAGCGCGTAAATGAACCACTGGCATCGTCAACCCTCTTAACAGTCGTGGAGCCATTTAACCCGATAACAAAGGGGCTGTCTTTTAGAATCCGGTATTGATCGGTGCTCTGGACTATAAAACCCTTGAGTAAATGTATCTCGCCCTCTTTGAGCTTGTCAAAGAAGTAGTGTGCAATGTTATTCCGGGCGGTACAATGCATCACACCTCCCTGTGCAAACCAAACAGCAGACTTTCAATAACGATGAAACTCGTAAAAGGGAAATGGTACGGGGGTTAAAAGGGTGAGAGTTACCTTTATATCACTGACGACATAGTCGGTGCTCATGTAGCGTCCATTGACACTTGTGACGTCCCACTTTCTGCAAACCATAACCGTGATGGGGCCGGTACTCCCTTCACGGAGGCCAGCAAGGACCATTTGGTTGCCAACACCAATTCCCGATGTATTCACACTAAGAGAGCTAGCCATACCAATTCCCGATGTATTCACACTAAGAGTGCTAGCCATGATAGTAGAGTAGCAAGTCTGAATATGGGCCTATAACAATAGGGAAGGTGGAGCTCATATAATAGAAATTCAGACCATTCACCTTCCCAGAAAGAAACCGGTGAGTAATCAATGCAATTAAATTCGACCGTAATTTGTGGTGGTATGTAAACAGCCCCATTAAATGATCATGCAATTGTGGTATGTAAATAGCCTCATTAATCAATATCCATAATTAAAACCCTAAAATCTTACTTATGAAATAATATGATATAATGACACAATTTCAATATTGGAAAAAAAGAAAGATATTGAACCAACACTTAACACATTTCTAAATCCCAAAATAAATTCAGTACTTCCATAATTAATAAAATAATAAAACATAAAACACCATTAACTTACTAACTAAAAAAACTCCCTAATAAAACATAAAACACCATTAACTTACTAACTTAAAAAGTATGACTGTTAAAAATAAAACTTATACCTTTCCCTTTTTTTTTTATCTAACTTCACTCTTTGAAAACCATTAACTTACTAACTTAAAAACTATGAGTGTTAATCACTTTTCTTGAATAAAATAAAAAATATATAGAAGACGAAGCATGATTTAACCAAATCATATAAACTAAAGTCACTTTTCTTATACCTTCTCGTTTGCCATGATTCATGTGTAGGAGCACAAATACTTCCTCACAAAGTCAACTGCCCCTGATTTTGTTCCATCCTTACTTCCATCATCAACGATTACTACCTGCTCTATAACCAATCCTTTGAAACTAAGCTTTCAATATAACAAATACTGATTTGATTAAAACAGATCTATAATTAACAATTTTTTATCAAGTCATACATACTAAGTTTATTGTAACACAAACTATGATTAATCGGTAGTTAAAAAGTTAAAGATGATATACTTTGTAATTGTAATTCCTATACTTTATTTTTTATGTTAATTATGTCATCGAAATCCAACTTAATTTTCAGTCGAGCATTTTCACAAACACCTGGCTTGCGTCGTTCAATTTACAATAATGTCTGAGTAATTAAACTGTTAATATCCAAGTAATTAAGCTGTAATTAAGCCAAGTAATTAAGCTATTAATCTAACCTTTGGATTTATCGACGAAGAACACAGAATCGCTCGGAACTTCGGTGAGCATATCTTCGGAGCTAATATTGGATCTCCATGTTTTCTTCCCCTTCAATGTATAACAGGATCGTTTCACACAAAGAACCAATCTTTTTCATTCGTTTCACACAAATTTGGATTGCATACGTATGTTAATCGTGCCTGCGATTGGATCTTGTTTAGAGGTTGAGAGTCGATGGCTTCTTCCACAACTTTAGAGGTTGAGAGTCGATGGCTTTCTCCACAGCTTCCCTAATTTCCATGTTCAAAACCCTAATTAAAACGAATAAGGTGGATGGAGGCGGACTTATGATTTTGTAATATATTATTTTAATCAATATTATTTTAAGTACTGCATTTAAAACATCATAAATGTTGATTTTCAAACAGAACATGTAACTAAATTTGGTGAAAATATAACATCTTTGACAAACGGGTATCTCGTGAGAAAATCGGCACCCACGATCTTATCCTCTTGCCAAACTTAAAAAAAACCTCAATATTCTTCGATTGATTCGCATCTTGCTTGCGTTTATGTTCAAGTTCCTAAAAATATGGTATGTATGTATAATTTAATGTGAGTAAACATTGAAAAATAATGAAACTCATTAGTATCATTAATTGACTATAATGTTAGATGAATAATTATCTGAGAGGAGAAGAAAAAAAAATTATGGTAAAACAATAAATAATTAATAACTCCTTTCATTAGTTATTTTCTTTCTTTTTAATTAAACTAGAGGGTAGGCCCGTGCGATGCACGACATGACCAACAGTTAGTGTCCTTCATTTTGTGGCGCGTTTGGGAAAAATGTTTATGCATGGATAAAAGGTAATTAGCCAAAAGACAATGTAAGAGAAGCCATACAAAACGTCATAAGAGCTTGTACCATAAGTCGGCCACACAAAATTTAAGGCGTGCATAGAACAGGAAACTTTGTTTGCGGAATGTGTTTAAGAACAAACATGTATGCCAAGTCTAAAGACATACATTACAGAAAAAAACTTAAAGGAGTTCATAAAGCTTCCGGTTTTATTCAATAATTCACGAAATCTTCTGCCACTAATGCATGCCCATGTAGTCGCCCTTCCCCTTAGTAGTTTCTTGTCTACAACAGGTTTAAGCAAGTAAACATAAGCAACGGCTATGAGTTAGTCAAATCAAATATCTTAACATATGTGCACGCATGACTCTCCATACATGACTAACCCATAAAAATCATTGAGAGAACTCACTACCATATGAAAACCTTAAATCATATTACAATATGCTACAATAAATTAAATAAAACCAGACTAAATTGTAACTGCCTAAAAACTTGAAATGAATATTAAACGAACTTAAACATAGATAAATGAAGGTAAATGAACACACATAAACAAATTTTTAAGTGAACGAACGTTTATGAACATATATAAACTAACGAAGCATGTGTTCATGTTTGTTCATTTAATTAATGAACAAAAAAAATTGTTCATGTTCATTCGTTTATTAAGAACATCCGTATCGGTTCGCTTACAGGCCTACCCACAACTCCTTTAATGAAAGTAAGACTTATTCAAAGCATTATAGAACATACCTTCCATGTTTTTGAAGCAAAGATCTCCTAATAGCCTGAGTTGGATGAGCAGTGAACACTAAATCAAGATTTGTGGAACCCGGTATCTGAATTTATATTCGGACACGGTTAGGGGCCGAACTAAAAACCGAATTCACCATTCGTTCGGTTATTTCTCGTACGGATATGGTTTGGTTTTTTGGGTTTTCTGTTTGCTTGTACGTTTGACCACATATTTTTATCAGTAGCTAGTTAAAACACACAATTAATTACAAGTTTAATCCTATTATTGACAAAATTAACTTAAAATTTAGTTACAATATTATAAGTTTTATCTCCATTTTGATTCTACCGGGGTAGATTTACTACGTACGATGATGATGATCTCCATTTTGATCCTAAAATTATTGTATTTTGTCATTATTATTTAATATCCATTCATTATTCTGTTGTGAGAGATTCATTTCTGCTTATTTAGCACTCATTTTTGTAAATGCTACTATTCAAAATTCAAATATAAATGTGCAGGGACTAATGGAATATGCAATTTACAAACATGACTGTTTAGTTAGTAACCAATAACTACTCTAACCTTTATTGGACCATTTTTTATATAAGAAAAGGAAACAACCGTTACACCAGCATGAGGAGAGTAAACATACCTACAAAATACTTGCTCTCTGTTGGTTCGAGGTCCTCAAACGCCGAAAGTAAGAACGGGTAGCGCGTAAATGAACCACTGGCATCGTCAACCCTCTTAACAGTCGTGGAGCCATTTAACCCGATAACAAAGGGGCTGTCTTTTAGAATCCGGTATTGATCGGTGCTCTGGACTATAAAACCCTTGAGTAAATGTATCTCGCCCTCTTTGAGCTTGTCAAAGAAGTAGTGTGCAATGTTATTCCGGGCGGTACAATGCATCACACCTCCCTGTGCAAACCAAACAGCAGACTTTCAATAACGATGAAACTCGTAAAAGGGAAATGGTACGGGGGTTAAAAGGGTGAGAGTTACCTTTATATCACTGACGACATAGTCGGTGCTCATGTAGCGTCCATTGACACTTGTGACGTCCCACTTTCTGCAAACCATAACCGTGATGGGGCCGGTACTCCCTTCACGGAGGCCAGCAAGGACCATTTGGTTGCCAACACCAATTCCCGATGTATTCACACTAAGAGAGCTAGCCATACCAATTCCCGATGTATTCACACTAAGAGTGCTAGCCATGATAGTAGAGTAGCAAGTCTGAATATGGGCCTATAACAATAGGGAAGGTGGAGCTCATATAATAGAAATTCAGACCATTCACCTTCCCAGAAAGAAACCGGTGAGTAATCAATGCAATTAAATTCGACCGTAATTTGTGGTGGTATGTAAACAGCCCCATTAAATGATCATGCAATTGTGGTATGTAAATAGCCTCATTAATCAATATCCATAATTAAAACCCTAAAATCTTACTTATGAAATAATATGATATAATGACACAATTTCAATATTGGAAAAAAAGAAAGATATTGAACCAACACTTAACACATTTCTAAATCCCAAAATAAATTCAGTACTTCCATAATTAATAAAATAATAAAACATAAAACACCATTAACTTACTAACTAAAAAAACTCCCTAATAAAACATAAAACACCATTAACTTACTAACTTAAAAAGTATGACTGTTAAAAATAAAACTTATACCTTTCCCTTTTTTTTTTATCTAACTTCACTCTTTGAAAACCATTAACTTACTAACTTAAAAACTATGAGTGTTAATCACTTTTCTTGAATAAAATAAAAAAAATATAGAAGACGAAGCATGATTTAACCAAATCATATAAACTAAAGTCACTTTTCTTATACCTTCTCGTTTGCCATGATTCATGTGTAGGAGCACAAATACTTCCTCACAAAGTCAACTGCCCCTGATTTTGTTCCATCCTTACTTCCATCATCAACGATTACTACCTGCTCTATAACCAATCCTTTGAAACTAAGCTTTCAATATAACAAATACTGATTTGATTAAAACAGATCTATAATTAACAATTTTTTATCAAGTCATACATACTAAGTTTATTGTAACACAAACTATGATTAATCGGTAGTTAAAAAGTTAAAGATGATATACTTTGTAATTGTAATTCCTATACTTTATTTTTTATGTTAATTATGTCATCGAAATCCAACTTAATTTTCAGTCGAGCATTTTCACAAACACCTGGCTTGCGTCGTTCAATTTACAATAATGTCTGAGTAATTAAACTGTTAATATCCAAGTAATTAAGCTGTAATTAAGCCAAGTAATTAAGCTATTAATCTAACCTTTGGATTTATCGACGAAGAACACAGAATCGCTCGGAACTTCGGTGAGCATATCTTCGGAGCTAATATTGGATCTCCATGTTTTCTTCCCCTTCAATGTATAACAGGATCGTTTCACACAAAGAACCAATCTTTTTCATTCGTTTCACACAAATTTGGATTGCATACGTATGTTAATCGTGCCTGCGATTGGATCTTGTTTAGAGGTTGAGAGTCGATGGCTTCTTCCACAACTTTAGAGGTTGAGAGTCGATGGCTTTCTCCACAGCTTCCCTAATTTCCATGTTCAAAACCCTAATTAAAACGAATAAGGTGGATGGAGGCGGACTTATGATTTTGTAATATATTATTTTAATCAATATTATTTTAAGTACTGCATTTAAAACATCATAAATGTTGATTTTCAAACAGAACATGTAACTAAATTTTAGATTATATATAGATAAAAACACTTAATCCTACCTCTTTTAAAATTAATCCTACACATATCGAAATTTATCATAAATATATCGAAATATATTCTACACATATAGAAAATTGTCATTCACTATAAATTAGATTGTCTTGAAAAAAATATATTTTTAAATGTGAATTACAAGTTTAATTAGTTAGCTAATTTTGAGAGGATGTAATAAATTAATTAAAACGGTAAATTTTTAAATATGTTTTTTATTATAACATTAATTACACATATTAAATGAAACATTTTTATTGGTTTAATACTTTTTCTTTGTATTCTTACAAAATTATCATCTCATTTGAACAATTGAAGCCTCTCACTATAATGTTAAAACTGCAACTAGAAGTTATTTAAGGATATAATGGTAATATAATAAAAATATGATATTTATTATATTAGAAAAAACATGGTTTATATAAAAAGGTACAAAACATACAAATAATCAAATTAAATTAAACTAGGAAATGCTATTTGTTAGAATTGAGCTAAACTACCATTCCCGCGTTGCGGTGGGGGCGTAAAACCATGCCAAGTTGCACCAATGCTACACCATTGTCAGTGACCATCAACACCAGAAAAGCTCGTAAAAACAAAATAAATTAAAAAGAAAAAAAATAACACCGAACGAAAAGCAAAGTAAAATCTTTGAACCACGCATGCCCATTGCGGCGTGTTAATGTGAAAAAATTAGACCGAAACGTAAAACATATAAAAAAATTACTAAGATGGTTTAGGACCCACGCGTTGCGACGAACTTAATTGCCAAACAGGGAAAAATAGACGTGCTGTGATGGGTCTGTCAAACGGGAAAAAGTTGACCAAAAAACGTTGAACTCCACACATACGCTGCGGCGTTTTAACTTGCAAAATATAGAACGAAACATAAAACGAAAAACTTGCAAAAAGATGAAAAGTATGGGCCATCAAAGTAAAAATCAATTTTTTTAAAAGTTCTTCATGCTAAGGGCACAACTCTATATAAAAAAAAAGTGTTGCTTATTTATAATTTACTATGGTTTCTTAAGGGTGTCATACAAACTTCAATACACAAAGTACAAACAACAATGCCAAGAATTATTACAAATTTAAAAAAAAAGTGTTGCTTATTTATTATTTACTATAGTTTCTTAAAACCATCATTCAAACTTCAATACACAAAGTACAAACAATAATGCCAAAAATTATTACAAATTTATAGTATATAATAATCTACGTCATTAAAGTGAGTATTTTTTTATGTTGAGTTGACATCCCACTAGACATATACATCTATTATCATGATCAATCCATGATCCATCTTATTGTATTATTTTTTATTTGTAAATGCGGATCACTGACGGACCATTGGAGTTTTATTGTGTCATCAGCAATTATATCCATCTTCACTAGACGTAATGTCTATCCACCAATTAAGGAGGAAATTCAATAAATATAGGAAAAGCTCCTCTTGTGGGAATCGAACCCAAGACTCATTGGTCATAAAACCTTATCCCACCACCAAGATGCCAGTTGGTATTGTATTCTTTCTTTACATAAGTTTTGCTTTCTTTTAAAGTTTTGAAATATTGAAATTTTTTTGTTAGTGACTTGATGACGTTTAGTTTATGAAGATATAATCGTATATGATAACTAATTTTCATAGTTGACCATATGTTTTAGGTTTTGATTTGATATTCATGCCTACATGAGATTTTATTGATCATACCGAATAAAAAGCAACATACGGATAAATTTATCATGTGGTATATTTACAACATTGTCTACGCATTAGAAAGTGTTAAGGTAAAAACTTTCTATCTATATCTTTGTATTTTTTCCGTTCCAGAGAATTGGATGTATATAGCTAATATAGGATTAATTTCGTTAATTTTATTGTGTTTACACTAAGGTAGCGTTTGATATGTAGCAATGAGAGGTGGAATAGAGCATTGTGAAGGAATGAAAAAAAGAGTGTTTAGTTGGTCAATGGAATGGAATCGTCCATTCCAAAATACATTCCATTCATTCAAAATCATTTCATCCATCCCCCTGTTTTTTTTTTTCATTCCATTCCCTCTTCACCCTTCATTAACAACATCACAACCCACCAGCGTTGCCACCACCCACCACCATCCGTCCATCCGTCGCCGTCACCCACTTCCACCGCCACCTCCCGCCGCCGCTAGCACCCGCGTCCGTCCCTGCCACCGCCATCGCCACCACCCACCGTCGCCGCTGCCACCTCCGATCACCGCCACACCCACCTTTGATCATCGTCGTTGCCACCTTCGATCACCGCTGTCGTCGCCACTAACCTCCGCCACCACCCACCGCCGCTACCACCTGCGACCACCGTCACCGTCGTTATCACCTCCGACCACTGCCGCCACCCACCACTGCGGTCACCACCTGCCGCCGTCTCCACCCACCACCGCCGTCGCCGCTACAATCGCCACCTATCACCACCCACCTCCTTCGTTTTTTCTCGCATACCAAACAACAAGAAGTAATGCTTCATTACATTTTCACATGGCAACCAAACTTGACATGTAATGGTAATGATCCATTCTATTACCTCATCCATTCCATTACCTCGTCCATTCTATTCACCCGTCCATTTCATTACCCCATATCAAACAGACCCTAAGAGCAAAGAAGAGTGATGACAATGAAATGGGTAGTGTCAATTCTAGGCTCCTGCCCGGTTGTAAATCTGTGTTTCATACCCGACCTGATACCCGTCATATTGGGCATGCCCACGCGTTAGTTTCTAAAGTAATACCCACTGGGATTTCAAGATAAAAAAGTTTCTTACCATTTTATTTTTTATAGTATAAATTTATGTTCTTAACAACTACACTAATTTTAAATATGATTAATTACATACATATTGCAATATACATATTGCAACATCCCAATTTTTAAATAAATTAGAGAGGCAAAATGATAATGATAATTAAAAACGGGTACAAACTAGAAGTTTGACCCAAGTTTAAAGACCCATTTTGAGGACAAGTGCATAGTAAGCCCATGACGGGCATGGTGGTAGTTTGACCATCTAATTAATATGGAAAGGAATGTTGCAACCCTACATTCATCACCTTCCCCACATTTGTGTGCACCTTTAGAGAGAGATAGTTAGAGTGACAGAGGGATTGGATTTGAGTTAGCATCACGTTTTCACAATGTGGTCTCATTTTGTGTCATCAACAAGGGTTTAAGGTGTGATAAGGAGCTAGTTCCCAGCTGGTTTTAGGGGTGCTGAGCTTGGATCTTGGTTTTGTCACACCCTGATTTCCAGGTGGGCCCGAATGAATCGTGACAGGTTGGTATCAGAGCTTTTTAACTTCACGGTGTCGGAAAGAATGAAACAAATAGTATAGGGGCTAGTGTGTAATATGGTGGTCTATATAAACACCATCTTTGTGTAACCCTAATTTAGTACAATACATTTTCAATACAAACAAATTCCCAACCACAGTATTTTTCTCTATACCAAATAACACACGGTCCTCAATGGACAAAGGTTTTTCCATAAACCTTAAGCTCTCGTCAATTTGAACGGATTAAACTGAGTTATTACATAAATGAGCTATCAGGGTGTGACAGGTTTCGTGGTCTTAAGGTCAATTTCACTAAAAGCTCGGTTAAACACAAACCTTTATGCATGGGGATGTCCTACGATTTTTTTGGGACATATGGAGTCATAAAGTCGACATCTTGAATTGTTTTCAAATATGAAATCGTATCAGCTGCCTTGGCAACTGATTAGGGTTTGTTTCATAGAAGAAGGTACTTTTCACTCTTTAACTTTTTTTTTTTGTGAATAGTGTAGTTTTCGCTCTTAGTCTTCGCGTGAATAATCTGTTTTTCGTTGACACTTTTCGCGCAAAATGTTAGATTTCTCTTGGCACTTTTCGCCCGTACAAATTCCGCGTAGAATAGTAGTTTTCATGTATTCCTAAGTGAAATCTTGTTTTTGCTTCATATGACTTTTCGGCGTGGTGATACGTTTTGTGTAGAATGAAGTAGGAATGAAATGTTGACATTTCGCTTGTATTTGTTGACCAGTTTTGACTCAGGAGTTCGTTTGTTAAGATCTTTCTAATTACAATGATTTTGAGCTTAGCTTCTCGGGTGTGTTTCTAGAATCCATTTCTAATCTGTTTTGGGGAGGTGTGCATGCTCAATTGATGTTCTAAAAGTAACAGTATGTTAAAAATGAAATGAATGATTTTATGAAATGGACGGTTATTAACTTTTAACCTGGCCATGGTGCTTTTAGATAAGATCATGCTATACTTAATTACAACCCTGCCATGTGTAATGGATGTTAATGAAATTTTATTAAGAAAATTTTTAAAATTCAATGTCTTAAAAAGTGAATGCATTGTCGAAATTTGCTATATCCCGACCACGATGATGAATAGAAAATCTGTTTCATGAGATTACGTCATAAGCATTTTAAAGGGTAGTTTTGGTGTGGCTTGCCAAGTAATCCGTTGTACAACTAAGTAAAGGATTTAGTAGCGACGACTATCGATGATATGTTGCGAATTAAACACAAGAATGCTTAACTTTATATTTCTTTTAACGTATGTTTATGAAAAGTAAGGTTATCTTTGTTCTGTTTTCTAAACTAAAATCATTAGTGTAGCTGAATTTTAGTATGCATATTAATGTGAGGTGTACGTCAGTTCGTAGGCTCTATGGACGCTTTGTGCATCAGAGTGAAAACTATTATTTTTTTTGTACACTAGCATCTTAGTTATCTTTTATATTTTTCAGACAAGTTAATTTTGTGATCTTGGATGTTTCCCCTACAGACGTTTGACTGAATGAATTTCTAAATCCAAGGTATGAGACCCCTGTATTTAGGGCATTTCAAATATGTAAAATTAATGATGATATAAATTTCAAAAGATAAGTTAACACACCACATTATAAATAACATTTTCAAATACATATTCCAAAAGAAAAACAAATAATTTTTTACTTAATGAAACTAATGTTTAATGAAAATAAAAATAAAAAAAATCGGGTATTTGGTTTGGGTAAACGGTTATATATTTTTGAGTAATAGGACTGGTATTACCTAATCCCATACCAATGATAACTTTCAAAAATAATCCCATGCCCAAATAATCGTCCCATTACCCGTCTAAAATGTTTCGGGTTTCATGTTTGCCAATCAGGGCGGGGATCGATCGCAATCCTTAACAAAGAATATATATACTTGAAAGGGTTTTGATGCAATTTCCATGTCCATAAGAACTTTGGGTAATTGCAAGTGGGGGTGTTCTACGGGTTTTTATTTTGTGTTTTAGGTTATTTTGTCTAAAAGTGATACGATGACCGACTTGTTTAAAGTTTGGTTATTTGGGTCAGGTTGCTCTGTTTTTCGGTCGGGTTTTTTCGGGAATTATTGCTGGAAAAGAGTGACGCGATGATCAACCCGTTTAAAGTTTGGGTTATTCAGGTTAGGTTGTTCAGTTTCTGGGTTTAAATGTAAAATGAAAGATAAATGTTTTTTATTCCACAAAATGTCATCAAAATTCATCATGCCACAAAAAAATATATCATCAAGATTCAAACATCATTTGAAAATATGATAGGATAATTTTCAAAACTTCCAAAACTAAACTATAATCCCATAAGTTAATGTGCTTGATAGCGAAGACTCCAAACTAGAACACAATAAATGTTCAGATTTTGTTTTCCGGGTTTCAGGTTTTGGATGGGGTTGTTTGTGTTTTTTATCGGGAAAAAGTGACCCAATACCATTTAAGGTTCGGGTGGGTCAGGTCCAGGTTTGATTTTTTCGGTGTTCTCTAATTTGAATTCGGGTGGCTTCATATTTGGGAACAAACGACAACCCTATTTGCAAATTGCAAACTTATGTTTGATTTAGTTTTTGTATGATAATAAAAACCATTAACATGAAGACTTGAATTATGACATTTTAAACGTTCATTCACTTGTAGAAACATGCATCTCGTGAGAATCCTGAAGTCTACAAATACGTGGCTTTCGAACCATAAGTTTTCCATGTTAGATATGAGGTCTTTAGTTTATTTTTAATTCTTATATGATAAAAGAACTCTTGAAACAATATTCTTTTTGAAGTACTTGCGGTTATTTGATCATTCAGTTAGGCTTGCTACTTTGCTCATTCAGAATCGGAGAACACATTTTGATAGTTGGTCAAACTCAAATTTGAAGCTTTGAAAGCAATCGACAAATCCTTATTCGTTGTTTGCTACCTGACCTAAAGTACTATATATTGTTGTGTGTTTAAAAAATTGTTTTCTTGATTTTCAACAAAACTCTTTAATTTGTGTGACTGTGCACGCGTTTAACATCTAAAATATGATTGTCCCTAAGAGAAATCGTATATAAATGTAAGTTATTGTATTCCCATATGTTAACATAAGAAAAGATCAAAAAAGGTTTTTA
The DNA here is from genome assembly GCF_002127325.2 of Helianthus annuus. NCBI lineage: Eukaryota > Viridiplantae > Streptophyta > Magnoliopsida > Asterales > Asteraceae > Helianthus > Helianthus annuus. The sequence goes on along the minus strand of NC_035436.2, from coordinate 34,632,614 downwards.
GAATCAATTTTAAACCAATAGGGCTGCAAACGAACCGAACGAACACGAACAAGACCTTGTTCGTGTTCGTTTGTTAAGAAATATATGTGTTCGCGAACCGTTCACGAACACTTATCGAACGAGATTTTATGTTCGTGTTCGTTTGTTAAGGAAATGAACTTGTTCGTGTTCGTTTGTGTTTGTTTGTTAATTTTAGGCAATGAAAAAAAAACGAACGTTGACGAACACAAATGGGCACAAACTAATGTTAATGAACACAAATGGAAATAAATGAGCACAAACAATCGTTTCATGAACAGAATATATAATACACTGACACTTATTAGATATTTAATTTGTTGGAATTTTGAAGTATTTAAATAGATATAAAACTAAAAACACCAATGAACTATCGAACACAAACGGGCACGTTACCGAACGTTCACGAACATAAACAAACGAACACGACCTCTGTTCATGTTTGTTCATTTAACTAAACCAAACAAAATTTATTGTTCGTGTTCGTTTGTTTAACAAACAAACAAACATAAACGAACTTTCCGCCGAACGGTTCACGAACTGTTATCGAACGTTTGGTTCGTTTATAGCCCTATAAACCAATAGTCTCTTGGCCTAGGGGTTAAGGAGGAGATGAGAAGTTTTACTTTTCTTAGAGGTCCTGGGTTCAAGTCCAGGCAATGAGGGTTTTAATACTAACTTGGTGATACTAACATAATAACTACTAACCCCCTGGGTTCAGATCCAGACAATGAGAATTTTAATACTAACTACTAACCCCCGGTTAGCGATATCCTAACCCCATTAAAAAAAATCAATTTTAAACCCGAAAAAGGTTAGAACATCTTTTCTAAATACATCAATCATTGAAAAAACTTAGATATATCATATGCACCAACAAATATACTCGTGCATATACATTTAGTATCTCTTCTTCAATTGTTGGTTCCCTTTTCTTTGACAAACGTCTATCAATCATTCAATAAACTTAGTATTGATGGCCCCCGCTACATTTAAAAAACCGAACCAAAACACAAAAAAAAAAAAAAAATTAATTAATTAATTAAACATTAAACAAATAATTGAAAACACAAATACACCAATAATTACTTTCGAAATAACCAAAAAGATTCCAAGAAATAAAATAATAATAAATTAAAATATATAATATGTATTCCTTAGCCACCTCAACTCCATTCCTACTCTATAAATTAACCCTTTCCCTTCACCATATTCACTCCATCCGTCTCCTCTTCTACCTTTCTACCACAATGAAGCTCTCTATCGTAGTACTTTTCGCTCTATTCGCGGTATCGTCCGCGATCGACATGTCGATCATCCGCTACGACGCGGAACACATGCCCGCCACCTCGCGTACCGATGACGAAGTCAACGGTATGTACGAGTCATGGCTTGTTAAACACGGCAAATTCTACAACGCCCTTGGAGAGAAAGAAAAGAGGCTAGAGATCTTTAAAGATAATCTTAAGTATATCGATGAACATAACTCGGGTGATCACTCGTATAAACTTGGACTTAACAAGTTTGCTGATCTGTCCGTTGAAGAGTACCGGTCTACTTACACCGGTGTTAAGAAGATCGATTCGAAGCCGAAGGTGAATGGCGTTAAAAGCGATCGGTACGCGGTTCGAGCCGGTGACGATCTCCCGGATTCCGTTGACTGGAGGACCAAAGGGGCCGTTGCTGCTGTTAAAGATCAAGGAAGCTGTGGTGAGTCGTTTTTTTTACACAGATAGAAGTTGTGTTTATAGTTAATTTCGTTTTGTGTACCAAATTTTTTTAACAGGTTTAGGTTTTATAATTTTAATTTTTTAAACTAAAAGCGAAACTAACTATAAACCACAGGGTTCATATGTGTAATTAATTCTAAAAAAAATATAATGGTTGTTAGCGAAAATATAAAAATTATAAAACAATATTTTAAGATAAGGTATGTGTAAAGCTACGTTTAGATAATTATTTTGAAAGTTGACATAATTATAACAGGTGACGTAATAATTATCTAATAACTTATTTATTAGATATAATATCTAATAACTTATTTATTAGATATAAACTTTTGCAAATTGCATATTGATTATTTATTATTTATTATCTAATAGACTATTAGGTATAGTTTTTTCCTAACTTTTTTGGCATGCATGTTTATTATATTGTTAGTGATGGTCATAAAAAAAGACGAAAACAATAATGGATGAAAGTGAAACACATACTAATTTACTAAACTTTTAGTATGTTTTTGATTGGTGAACGGATCATAAAAGATGCATTGTGGGACCGGATATCCCGATGAAGATTTTTTATGTTTTGTTTTTATAGCTTTTAAAATAAAATGGATTTTGGAACTATATGGGTTAGATTAGAATCAAACCCCCTTTTGCAAATTGGAAAGTAAATTAATATGGATTTATGGTTGTAGAAATTGCTAGTCGGCCGGTAAGGTGGGGACTAATTATTAATCGGGATTAACTAAGGATTAATCGGATATAATTGGGATTAATTGTAATTATTTGGAAATTAATCGAGATTAATCGGGGATTAATTGATGCTTAGTCGGGATTTTTACAACCATGATTAATATGGATTTATGTTTATTGAATTGAAGGGAGTTGTTGGGCGTTTTCGACCATCGGATCAGTGGAAGCTGTAAACCAGATCGTAACCGGTGATCTAATTACATTATCTGAACAAGAGTTGGTAGATTGCGACACATCGTACAACGAAGGATGCAATGGTGGTGATATGGATTATGCTTTTGATTTCATCGTCAAGAATGGCGGTATTGACACCGACACAGACTATCCTTACACGGGCAAGGATGGTAAATGTGATAGTAAAAGGGTATCTATCATATTTTATCATGTTTATATTTTATTGGATTATTAATGTTGGTATGTCTTTGATTCTTAATCTTTTTATTTTAATTTATGTTGTCTAGAAAAACGCAAAGGTTGTTTCGATTGATAGTTATGAAGATGTTCCTGTGAATGATGAGGCGGCATTGAAGAAGGCTGCTGCAAACCAACCTATTACTGTTGCTATTGAAGGGAGTAGCCGAGATTTCCAGCTCTACACTTCGGTAATTTCTTAAATTTTTGTTTTACTTTTTTAATTTAGCTAAGGGGTTGTTTGTTTACCTCTTAATGATGCTTCTAATGGTTTAGACCTCTTACTGATTCAACACTTAATAGTTCAGACTGTTTGTTTCACGAGCAGATGTCTGAATGGTTCAAACAATTGCCTTTGAATGGTTAAGCATTATATTGAGTCTGAATGGTTAAGACCTCTAATTTGAATTGGTCAGACATTTGTCTCTGAACGGTTAAGCTTTATACTAGCTTTTAATGGTTCAGACCTCCTACTGGTTTAACACTTAATGATTCAAACCTCTTACTGATTCAATACTTAACCATTCAGATATTGCTAAACAATCCCTAAATAACTTTTGAAATTATAATATAAAGTAAAGTAAAAATAGAGATAAGATCCACAAGTTTAACTTTTGAACCAACTTGTTGCAAGTTATGACAAAAAGAAATGAATTGGGGGACTCCATTATTAAATGCCGAATGCACAAATTTGATACTACAATCTGTACTCATCCTTGAATCCAATTCTTGTTCTTCGTAGTTGCTAATCTGATTTTGATAACCCGAATCACATAATCACTATTAAAACGCACATTCAAACACAACTTGGTCTAAATTTATAATGTTTTTTTTACGTATTTATTCAGGGTGTCTTTAGTGGTTCATGTGGAACCGCTTTGGACCATGGTGTAGTTGTGGTTGGGTACGGGACGGAAAATGGCAAGGACTACTGGATTGTTAGGAACTCATGGGGTGCGGAATGGGGTGAACAAGGCTACATAAGAATGGAACGCAACATAAAACAAAAAACAGGTAAATGTGGAATTGCAATGGAGGCATCTTACCCAATCAAGAACGGTCTTAACCCACCAACCCCCACTCCATCACCACCAACCCCCACTCCATCACCACCGACCCCCGTCACACCCGAAGTTGTTTGTGACAAGCACTCCACGTGCCCTCAAAGCACCACTTGCTGTTGCGTCTTTAGTTTCCGCAACTCTTGCCTTTCATGGGGTTGTTGTCCTTTGGAAGGCGCCTCGTGCTGTGATGATCACTACAGTTGCTGCCCACACGATTACCCCGTTTGCAATGTCCGTCGTGGCACATGCTCAAAGGTAATAAAACCTCAACTTTTTTTTTTTTTTTTTTTATAACGCGCCAAATAGATAAAGTTAAATAAACATACTGTTACATATTAAATAAACAAAATATGTTATTAATAGATTAAACTTTTTATATAATTGTTAAAAACGATGATTTGAAATAATACAAGTTTAGAATCATATTTGACACACTATTACTTTTAAAAAGGTGTTCTAGTACAAAATGTATTCAAGGCAAAACCCAACTCATAAAAAAGTTACATTGTATGACCCGTTACACCACATGCCCGTGCGTTACGCTACGGTTCCAAGTGTTCAAAAATTTCTTATGGGATTTTGCATTTTGTGTAACAGAGTACAAATAGCCCATTGGAAATTAAGGCATTGAAGCGTATTCTTGCTACACCAACTTATACCAATGAGAGGAAGACTGCCTGAGAAGCATGGCTGCCATGGGAGGCTGTTATTATTTAAGACTTTTAAGTTTAATCTGAAAAAAAAAAAAAAAACAAACAAACAAACAATTTGATTTATCATCTGGCAATCAGATGCTCATTCGTACATATTGTATTGATTTCTGTACTCAATTTCAGCAACATTGCTTTCCTCTAATTAAAATCTTTCTTTTACTTTATTACTTTTTTTTTCGATGTGACGCAAGTGCCATAGCTTTGATATATTTGTTTCAACTACTTTATCGACGATAATTTGTGTGTTTAAGATTATTGCTGAATGCACTGATGTCATGTAACTCTCTATAAAATATAGTGAGATCTTAGTGTCATGGGTAAATTAGTTTTTCCACTTATGTCGAACTAGCGTGCCATGTTGATTGTGTGACGACTATCTACACAATGTATTGGTACTAATAGACATGTATCACTCATTATGGACTTAGTATCATCGAGATGCATCTTGAGCATTTATCGTTTCGAAAATTATATACAAGTAAAGGATTGAAGGGGTATGATCCTAAATCTTGCGGGTTGAGAAACGACACTAATGCGCAAGGTGCCATACCCTAACTTAGCCACAATCTCTGGAGTCCATTACAGGCGGGCGGGACCGTAACGGCGCACTCGGCATAACGACAACTGGTTCAGGTACAAGTAGTCAGTGGCGGACCCAGGATTTTTTTTCAATGAGGTCCAATTTTTTCAGTGTTTAAAATTGTCATAACAAAACATTAAATATTCGGGTTGGTCCTCGTTCAGGTCGGGTCATAGCGAGGTTTGAACTAGACTTAAAAAAAAAGAGGAAAAATGAGCTATACAAGGATTGAACCCATGACCTCTTGTTGGTAAAAACAAGGATTTACCACTGCACCAGGTTTCTTTTTCTTTCTATGGTGTCCACCTAATTGTATTTATGGGGTCCTTATACAATTTAATATACCGAATCTACTAATTTTTTAAAAAACATTGGGGTCCGTGGACCCCGATCCAATTCATGTGGGTCCGCCCCTGCAAGTAGTACAGATGACAGAGCAAGCAGCCAATCAGGATACGCCAGGCTGTGATCATGGAACCACCATGATGAACAATCGTGCAGGAGACAATTAGTATAAAAAGAACAATGATGTGTAACCAATCAGGTTGCATCTTACTCTACTCCATGATCTCCACTCACAGCTGGTGACAAATCCGACATCAAGGACAACTCTTAAGCCACGTGATTCCAATTACCGTGCGCCAACACCAGTGGCGGAACTAGAAGAAATATTCAGAGGTATCCCAAATTTTTTTACGATACATTTAGAGAACATAATTTTTTTTACCTGCATTACGGGGCGGGACCGATCCTGAAAATTCAAGTGCCCTGGGTGAGCCAAAAAAAAGGCCCTTATGCCTTACCGAATTAAATTTTATAAACTAGTTTTTTTTAAGTTATTAGTATTTAGGTTAACGAATCAATATTGAGCATATCACATTTGGGCTAGGCTTTATGAATTAATATTGGCAATAAGTTTTTAGATATTAGATTGGGCTAGGCTTTATGAATTAATATTGGCAATAAGTTTTTAGATATTAGATTGGGCTAGGTTTATTTTTAATTTTTAGATCGAAATTAAACAATTCAAGAACTCAAGAAGAAAAGAAATAAAGAATACTCACAACTCACAATCACAATTAGCACAACAATCTAATACACTATTGGGTTATTATTTGGTTATTTGGGCTAATTACTATTGGGCTATCATTTTTTTTGGGCTAATATAATCAGTATTATTTGGGTTTGATTTCAGTTTGTAAATTTTTTTTTTCAGGGGTGTCCTAGTACTTGTTGAGGGGTGTCCTTAGTATAAAAATCGAAAAAAAAATAAAATTTTACACTACCGGAAAAAAGTTGAGCCGTAGCCCGTGCTACACCCCAACCTACATTAGGTCCGCCCCTGGCCAACACCTTGATCCTTTGCACACACTAACGGTCGTGTCAAAGGAGACAAACAAGATGTTCCTTAATAGAGTCGTCTGGCCTAAGACCCATCAGACCATCTCCTTCCTCACACTTTTTGGCTATAAATAGAGGACTTCAACTCCAGGTTTAAGGATCGCTTCTCCTAGTCTCTCACTATTAACACACACTTATTCTCACGCCAGTGGGTGGTTACAAGAAGAACCCCCCACCCTCACCTCCCCTCCTTGTAACGAACTTTACGGTGTTGTTCGTTTTACCTAACCAGTCTACAAGCAAGCAGTTATTAGACGAGGAAAGAAAGAAGATTAACCTTTGTGAATGAGACTAACCACAAGTTAAACCTTCGAGTTAAATTGGTGTTTACTCAAGAACCATAACGTTGTAGACACATACATAACTGTCTAATGGTACATGTGTAAACATCAATATTCTCTAAAAGTATGATACATGCACTCAATACTCAACTCTCAATGTAGTGTTCTTAACAAGTTTTTCATTGTTATAGACATTACATTAAAAAGATAAAAGTGCAAAACAACCGGTTACACATTTGTTTATTTGTGACAGAATACGTATCACAAATTTAGCGACAGACTTGCAACTGAAATCACAATAGGCGTAAAACCAGTGGCTAACCCAGGAATTTTTCCCGGGGGTGCGAAATATTTTTAAAATTTTTAGGCCCCTAGCTATATAAAAAAATCGGTTCATAGCGGGTCGGATCAGATCGGGTCATGTAAGACAAAAAATCATCAAACTAAAATTTGTATAATCATCAAAAACACGTCAAACGTCATTACAAACGTATTTAAAATCGTGCCCTACAGGATTTCATTTTTTTAAACCTTCCCAAAACATCATCTAGAGATAGTAAACACTCCATAAGTTCAAAACATTCTTACTCATGGTTCCTATCACATATAAATCGCTCCATAACTTCATAAAACAACAATAAACACTTAAACAAAATAAACAATCATGTCCATAGTCCATAATTTTTAATTTTATTTTCAAACACTCAAGACTTAGTATTAAATGTGGATTACTTGTAACTAATCATTTAAACAAACAAAGCTATAAATAAAACAACAAAATCATTTAACTATAAATCTAGAACAACCCAAAAAACATAAAAAGACCAAACTCTTGTACATTTATATTATCTCCTAATCATCACATAAAAAAAAAAATCAATGTAGAAACCATAATAGTTCTATATCAGAATTCTAGCGTAATATGGGTCGGTCTTGCCGGAATTTTGGATTTTTCGGCGAAAAAAGCCGTCCGGCCGTGAGCAGTGGCTTCAAGTCGCTGGAAGTTTGTTTTGGGGCTGGATTTGGAATTGGAATGGGTGGATAGGTTTGGGTTATTTTATTTAGTTCAAATTTCTTTGAGTTTGGGCTTGGGTTAATAAAAATAGATTGTAGATTGGGCTTTGATTGAGTTAAGTAATAAAGTGCATAAATGGTTAAATAATAATTATATAAATTTTATTATATACTTATATATTGAATTCATAATATATTTTTTTTCTAAGTGGGGCGGTTGAAAATTTTCAAGAGGTGCGGGTGAAAATTCCCAAGGGGTGCGGTCAGAATTTCTTGCGAAAAATAACACTAAAAATTATTTTTTCTAGGGGTGCGCTCGCCCACCTACGGCTTGGGATGGGTACGCCCCTGCGTAAAACTAAAACTAGCAACCGCAAAACGGTAGCAAATTGGTCACTAAATCTCTGGCATAAAAAGGTCCTTAAAAGGCCGTCGCAAACTGTTTACAAGAAAGATTTTTGTGATTGCAAAATGGCATATCTGCGACAGATTTTGAATCAGAAATATGATGACATATGGACTTTTGTCTGTTTCACTTGTTATCAACAAAAATGGATGAAAAATGTAAAATTTTTCCACAATTTATACTATAGACGAAGCGTCAAATTTAGTCAGGGGCGGACCTTTAGTTATGTGGGGCGTAGTCCGGGCTACGGCTCAAGTTTTTACTAGTAGTGTTAATTTTTTAATTTTTTTCGATTTTTATGCATAGGACACCCCTGAACAAGTACGAGGAACCCCTCAAAATTTTTTTTACAAAATAATAAGATGTTGGTAAGCCCAAATAAGTAAATAATAACACATTAGGTAAGCCCAAATAAGTAAACAATACACATTTGCTAAGCCCAAATAAGTAAATAATAGCCCAAAATTGAATGATTATTGATTTGGGCAATTGGGCGGCATGTTTTTTTAATATTGTATGATTGCACGATAAAAAAAAATTTGGGATACCCCTGAATTGATGTTCTAGTTCCGCCACTGAATTTAGTAATATAGAAGTTGCTGTTAGAAAATGATACTATTTAATAGATAAAAAATAAAATAAAAACTATTTAATAGATAAAAAAAAGTAAAGCACTTACAAACTTACGGACAAATGGGATGATGGTTCATTAGCAAAGCAAAGTCTTTAAACACCTTAAGAGAGTTTAAGTCTCACATACAACAGAAATAAAAGAAATTTGCCATTAAAAAAAGGGTGTGATAAATACACCCAAGATAAAAATTAATATACCCAAAAGTCAAATTTAGTAATGATTTAGTAATGATTAACTACTTTATTATATTATTTTATTATAAAGTTAAAAGTAATAATTATATTTTATTATAAAGTCAAAAGTAATAATTATGTTTTTTATTTTATTTTATTTTATAATACTTTTGTTACTTTTTTATATTTTGTTATACTATTATTAGTATTAATATCAATATTAATAAATAAATAATCAAGACACTTTATTATAAATACGAAAGTGAAAAAGTTAATCATAAATAAATAATGAGTCTCTAATAAAACAGTAAACGTACAAACATTAAAACAATTAATCTCCTAGATCGACAAAACCACTTTCATGACGATAAAGTTGGGTATATAATTCTAGACGCCACCTATACATGGTCTCCCATCCAGCCGCATACATGCTAATGTTGCGAAAACTCCAATAAGGCATGATTGTAGGCATTGGGTACCCTCCTTGTAATTCCACCATGACATAATGGTTCTCGTCATTTACTAGGGCAATTGTAAGAGCTCTGTGATGTTGAATCTCTTCTGGACCACTCCAAAACGGAAAAATAGTGAAAATGCCTGACATGCTTAAAGAATGGACGATTACACCAAACTTATTGGCAATCAAAACACCTGCTTCAGGCATTTTCATCCAGTGTTCTTCTGGACAAGGCGACCCAAAGAAACATAAGTCATGATATAATGACTTTACATCCCTGAGGCCGCGTAGATATGATATCGATTTTGTAACTCTTCTCTCATTTGCTGTCGAATGTACTCATAGTATTCATGTTCATCAAGTCCGAGGCAAACGGCTAGTGCTCGAAATCCACAATTTCCATCGGGTTTAACATTTCGTATATTTGTTATGTATGGATGAAATACGTTTGGAATATCACCCATTATATTCAAGTGATTCATCAGTGGCACTTCGTTCAAGTCTATCATGTATGAACTATGTCTGGCCGGCTTATCTTGTTGCGATTTCTTCAAGCTTGGTCGTCCACAAGTGTTTTTTTTAGCTTGAGGTTCCGACTCCTTTTTGACACTTTGTTGTTGTGATTTCTTCAAGCTTGGTCATCCACGAGTTTTTTTTTTTTTTTTTTTTTTTTGAACTTGAGGTTCTTGAATGTCGGTTTTACCTGGAAAAAGGACATCCTTCAGTTTTCTTAACCAACTTTTTTGTCCATCTTTAGACTGCTTCTTAAAGTATTCTTTAAAAAGTAGTAGTTCATCATCACAGCTAACATCGTCATTTTGAAAAGATACCAATGGTGAAATATCTAGCTTCTTCCAAAAAAATATCAATCGAATCCAAGGAAACATATTGATCTGCATGCAAATACAAATACATATTGTTTTATTGAAACTTTAACATGAAGAGTCTTATTTGATGTACATGAATATACTTACGTGATGTTATATACTTTGAAATTTCGCAAGCACATGGTAAAGCATGACTAGTGCGAAGTCGACAATCACAGTGCACCAGGCGATCCTTCCATCGTTCACGATCTTCAAGAATTATTTTGAGAGCCTCATTTGAAACAAAACCACGCAATAGTGTGAAACATCGTAGGTTATGTTGATGAATGCGGACAATTCTATTACTTTCCAAGCTTTCTTTAATTGTTATTTGTTGACACGTCATGATTCGGTCAATACAACGTCGAAATCTATCCAAACCAGAATTCGAACCGTCCAAATATTTTTTAAGCTTTGCATGCTGACTCTCTACTCTATTGGTTGATCAATCCAGACAGAAACAAACCTTTCCTTGTAGTCGTTTGACCAATTTTCATTTACATATGCTAAAACACCTGAAAATCAAAATAAATCAGTATGATATATATATATATATATATATATATATATATATATATGTTTTGACTTCTTTGACTTGTAACCGAGTCTTTATTTTATTTGCTTTAGTTGTATTTGTTAGGAAACTTTATTTGTAAGTATTGAAGAAAATCTCAATCAACTGGATCTCTGAAGAAGATAACAGTCTTGAAGATCACAGCAAGAAGAAGAAGATCAGATAGGATAACTGAAATGCAAAGTGTCTACTTCAAAGAATCACAAGTTGATCAAGAGTTGATTTGGATTATCAGAGAAGGTCATTTCTGATGGATCTGATGATATTTCTGATGAAATATCATCAGTTTCTGACGATTCTGATCATCAGACTTTCTGATGATTTGTTCACCAGAATTTCTGATGAAGTGGTTTATCAGAAATTCTGATGAAAGCCCCACTTGTCTAAAAATCACTACTCTATCCTGCCACCAATAACCGAAGCATGACATTATTGGTTATCATGATTACAAATGCAACTTGAACGATGGATTCAATGAATATGTCAAATTGCTACTTTACGCAGGACTTATTGCATGAATAAACAATTGTTTATTCATGTCCACAGCCGTCTATAAATAGAAGGCTCGAGAGGCAGACGATACTTTAGTTTGAAGCTTAGCATTCATATACAAACACCCAAACTCCACTGCTCTTCTCACCCACAGAAATCAAGATTCATTTGTATTAGATAATAATCTTACAATCACATTGTTAAACTAATTTGTTTCAAAGTGATATAAACTTGATAATTCTGTAGGTCTTGTTTCTTGAAAGTCTGATTTCCATTTCCGCACATCTTTTTCACATATACTGAAATCACTTGCCATATTACGTAAAAAGAAGTTGTTAAGGCCATACTGGGTCCAACAATTGGTATCAGAGCAGATTGAATAAATTATTTTCAAACGATCAATCGCTCTTCTTCTTTTTTCTAAATATGGCCAGCTTTCAATCCTGGAATAATGCTTTCAATATTGGTTTTATGTCCAAATCTCCGACTCTGGTCAGAGAGGAATACCCCCAATGGAAAATCAGGATGGTCAATTTCCTTAATGGTCATGACCGAGCTCTGTTTCAATCCATTGAAAGGGGTCCACATATACCAATGACTGATATACCAGCAGTTCCAGCAACTGACAAAACACCAGCAATCCCTGCCTCCCGTGCTCCCAAAAGTGAAATAAACTGGAGCGCGGAAGACAAGGAACTGGTAGCTGGGGATGAAAGAGCAAAATCACTCTTAATTATGGCCATCCCCAATGATATATTTTCACAAGTTGATGCTTGTGCATCAGCCAAGGAAATATGGGATCAGTTGGAAAATCTTTGTGAAGGAGGAGAAAGGATGAAAAGAAACAAGAGAACAAATAACGTCTCATCTTATGAAAGGTTTAAAAGTTTACCTAATGAAAAATTAAATGAAACATATCAAAGGTTCACAAAACTTTTAAACGAGCTAAAGAAATTTGGAATAACTAAATCAAATGATGAAAGAAACATAAAATTTCTTGATGCTTTGCCTAGAGAATGGAGGAGTCTCACAATGACTTTGTCCTCAACCTTAGAACTAGGAAACATAAGTCTTCATGACTTATACAGCATCTTGATCCCCAGAGTGGAAGAAATATTTGAAGAAACCATTCAAAGAGGGGATCTTTAGCTCTTATCTCAAACCCACAAAAACAAACAAATTCCAATGATACACAACCATCAAACAGCCAGAGTTTTGAAACTTCTGATACATCATCAGATTTTCAGCTTTTGCTAAAGCAATAGCACTGCTCACCAAAACATTTGAGCAGAGGTTGAGGGGAGGAGGCCAAAGATACCAGAGGAGTGATAGAGGGAGGATGGATGGTAGATCTAAAGAAGAAGTTAGATCTAAGGATAAAGGAAAGGCTGAGGTGGTGTGTTACAAGTGCAAGCAAAAAGGTCATTATGCATCTGAGTGCAAGACCAAGAAGCTGAAAGATGTTGCTTACTATGAAAAGAAGCTTGAGGAAGCTAAGAAGCAACAACAACAAGTCAGCTTAATTGCTGGGACAGATACATGGCTATCTGATGACTCTTCTGATGAAGAAGAAGAAGAAATGGCCAACTTCTGTCTTATGGCACTTTCTGATGACATACCAGAGACTTCAGGACAACAGGTAAGTTTAGACAATCTTGATCTTGAACACAAGCTAAATGAGCTCATGTCAGATGTCACACCCCAACCAATGGCGGAAACATCGGGATGAGACGAAGTGTGAAGATTGCTAGAGACATCATAACGCTATTTGTGACAATATTTTAATAATCCGATTTCATTTCATAAAGTAAATTGTCAACATTACAAGAAATTCAAATACAACAAGTTCAAAAGAAGTACATAAAAACACAAGCAAAATTGATACAACATATTAAACCTAAACGTCTAAATGTGTATCTAGGCATCAACGCTACTTCTTTTCATAGCATCATCATCATCAACCTGTAACATGTTTAAAATACAATTCAATGCAAAAGCAAAGGCGAGTATACAAGTTTAAGCATAAGTATAAGTATAAGTTTAAAAATTTAAAACGAATCCACATGGCAACTTAGTCTATACGAGATCAACCTAGAGTGCACTACTAGAAAAAAAGCTTTTAATGACACACGAACGATGACACACACTAATTTTATGACGTGCAAAAATGTGTGTTATGAAAAAACGTCATCTTTTAAAAAAAGATGACACACATTTTTGTATGTCATCTTTTAGTGTCATCCTTTTAAAAGTTCATGTTTAAGATGACACACATTTTTTTTGTATGTCATCTTTATCTTTAAATGTATCTTTTCAAAAATATTAAAAATTTTGTTTCCCTCCTTACCTTCTCAATCCTATTTTTCAAAAATAATAAAAATTTCATTTACCTCCAATCCTTCTCAATCCTTTTAAAAGAAGAAGCCAAAACAGACCCCATCCTCATCAAACACAGTTGCACCCTTCACCTCTTTCGTCTGCCAATTTCACTGATACAATCAATCTGAAGATCAAACACACTCACATGTCTGCATTTCATCAACCAAATCTCATTCTCCAGTCGAATTCCGTTTCCCCCAATTTTCACCATCGGCAGTTGTTCATAATTATTCGTAATTTGTTCACAATTATGACAAAATTGAGAATGCATTTGAAACACCCACACTTAATGAACGCAAATGGATTTACCCTATAACAATTGCATCCATCATCGCCCTATTCCTCCTCTTTCTAACAACCCTAACTTTACCAACCGGCACTCCACTCCTCCCTCTCTACAGTCGTTACACCACTGTCAGCCTTCGTCGAACACAAGCTCCACCCCCTCCCGATCTCCACACTCCCTCCTCCGCCTCGGTTAGCATGCCTCGTCTCCGGCTCCAAACGGGACGGTTCCATGCCCTGGCTACAGTAAGCAAGGATTCATTTTTATGAGTTCAACCAGCGACTGTTAATGTTGCTTTGTTTATTATTTTAATTGCTTGAAGGAACACTAATAAGTTTGTTTATTATTTTAATGTTGTGAAGCAATTTTAATTGTGTTCTTTACAAATAATGATTTGTTTATTATTAGTGCATTTGCAAATAAGTTTGTTTATTATTTCTGAGTATGGTCTGTTTACCCATTATTTCATCCTAACATAGTTGTGAAGCATGAATTCCTGCGTTAATGTTGGTGTGTTTAATATTTAAATCATGTGAAGATGTACTAATGTAGATTTGGTGATGACTTTTGACGGAGATCACAAGCAATGGATGTTTGGAAAGAATGGTGCAGTCAAATTACAACTAGCTGGTTCTGTTCATCCATTATTCACCGGTTCTATTCATCCATCAATCACCAAAAGGTTGTTACTGTAAGGCTCCAAATATGCTCTTTCGTCTTTCTTGTTTTGTTCCACTGCTTTCTTCTTAAAATCTTCAAGACAGACAATGATGTGGAGCTTTACAAACATATGACCTAATTGTATTGTTACATATTATAATAGTTGCTACTTTTTGTTGTTTAGTATGGGAATGAGTTATTAATAGCTGGTAAATGTATATGATTATAACCGTACATGTTTCCTCGAGTGATGTGGCCGGAGCTAGACAAGCCTTAATTAGTGGGGTAACATCTATATCATTCTCTTTAAACTGACCGGTAAGATATGCTTTACTTTCTTTCATTGTTAGTTTTTATGCAGCAAAAAGTAAGAATATTTAATAAATTCTACAAAATGATAATCTTTTTTCAGGAAAAGGTGATTATAGAAAAAAGACACTTGAATATGTGAAGCTTAAAAGGTGCGGCTGAGACACGATGAAGATGATGGTTTCTTGCTGTCCGAGACAACTCAAGTGACCAGAGAATTTGTGAAAAATGATCAACTTTTTGTAGCAACCTTTATTTTCCAGTGTTATTTTGTATCGACATTAATGAAATATTGTTAACTTTATAATGTTTGTTTGTTTTTTTTATGAAATATTGAATGAAATAAATTGTTTTGCTATATATGTATTTTATTTTGTATCATGAGATACTAATTGTCATTTAATGTGAAAATTAATAATTCTAAAATAAATATATACTTTTTTAAAACTTCTAAAACCATGACACGCATTCACGCGTGTCATCTTCATTTATGACAGACGTTTCCTTGACACGCATTGTGTGTCATAAATGTGTGTCATAAAGGTATGTCATAAATGTGTGTCATAAAAGGATGACATACACAAATGTATGTCATCTTCATTTTATGACAGGGGCTTCCTTGACACTCTTTTGCGTGTCATATATACCGTTTAATGACACGCATTGTGTATCATTAAATGTCTTTTTCTAGTAGTGGTGGCATGCAATATTTCTAGCCAACCTCTGTTTACGCAAGAAAGTTTAATTAATTCAACATGACCCAAGTTTAAGGGGGGCGGTGCGTTACTCCTATAGCGCTATACATGTCGAAGGGAGGCTCGTGAGAGCTAATGACTAAAACATATCACATAAGTATGGTCCACGTAAGCATCAAGTATCATACCATAGAATTCATGTATAAGGATTGTTTTGTGCATTGCATAAAGAATACGTTTAAGTGTAGTTTAATAGTAAAACATGTTACACCCCAAAAAGTGGTAAACATAAAAAGGGGGTTGCGAGTATACTCACAAAGTTTGCATATGCTTTCCGATTATCCAATGTGACAAAGTTGACGAGGTTGGAAGGTTGAATGCGTAAGGGTTTAAGTTCAAGCATGTTTAGAGACGAGATTCGGAATGAAAGTGACATGAAAATATTATACCAAAATATTCATCTTCCTACATAACACTTGTATGACACTTGGTAACCACAAGGGTTATAATGATTTTATGAGTTGAACACCCATAAGAATCATAACAAGGTTTAGGTCCTTAGATGATAACCTACTACTTTGACAAATGAATATGATTTCAACATCAAAGATTCGAGTGTACATAGATAGTATTTAGGTCGTATATTATACACATATTATTAAGTCCAAATGTTCAAGTATTCAAGTAAGAGGTAGAAGATTACATCTTCATTTAGGTACCTCAAGTTGGGTCATGGGTGTCATGGATGGGGTAGGAAGACAAGGCTTCCATTTAGGTACCCCTTTGATGTTCACCACTACACTTGATGTAAAAACAACCAAGGAGGGTCATGAACTAAGGTCATTACAAGTATGTAAAGTAAACTAACTAATAGAAATCATCAAATCATGTGAGGATTGTATGTTTGGACAACCCAAGTTGTTCCATAATCACTCATGTATCAAAGACTAAGTTTGACATGACTTGTGGGTTAAAAACCCTAAACAAAACACCAAGTTTATGAGGTTTAATCCTCTGATTTTTAAGTGTCTCAACCTTGTTTTTAAGCCTAACCAACCACTAAAGTGTTGTAAGCATTAGGACATAGGTTTGAGATGAGATAGACTCAAGTTTGGTAAGAAATAATAAGGATTTCATGAAAACAAAAACAATCAGTGGACTTTGGAGCCTTTTTGCTAGAGTTCCAGGGACTTATTTACTGTGAAAAACCCATGGAAACGTAGATAAGGTCAATACAAAGTAGTAGGAAAAAGAATCGAGTGAATCGGATAAGAATTGAGTGAGTTATGCTCATTTTCGTGAAGGGGTGTCAATCTGCTCAAACCTTTGCTTTCAGCTACGGTTTGGAGGATGTTTTGAGAGTTTTTAGTGTTGCAAAAGTGGTAGGGAGGCTGGTTATAAGTGGTATTTATAGGGGGAAGGATTAGGGTTTCAATGGGTTGGGCTTTGGAAGTGTTTAGAAGGGGTTACACCTTGAAACTAGCCCACAAAACCCAACTATATGGGGCTGAATTTTGCTGAATTGGGGCTGCCATATTTCTTTATTTTTTTATTTTTTTTAAAACATTATAATGAGTAATTTTGTTAATTAAGTTGTGTAATAATATGCAACAATGTTTCCCCTAACTTGTAACAAGGTGAAATATGAAATAAAACATGATTTAACTAGGTAAAAAGTGTAATGTACAAGTATGTAACATGTTTGTAAGTGACAAGTATATATCACATATTAGATGATTAACCGTTGTATAAATAAGCATATTATTAGGGGTTTTTAGGTATCAACAATTTGAGGACAAGCATGGACATGCATCGTGAATAAGTATCGTATAAGTATGGATTACAAATAAGGATTCGATGTACAATGAATTCCAACGTATGAACATGTATGAATATGTAGATGGTGAATTTAAAGAAATACGAATTTTATTTATGATCCAAGTCTCGGATTTTACAACGAAAAGACGACTACAATAATACGAGATTTCCAAAAATAGCATTACAAGGCGAGCTTTCTAATTATGGAAAGTATGAAAAAGCAGGGCGTTACAGTCTCCCCTCCTTTAGGAAATTTCGTCCCGAAATTTATTTAAGAGGTAGGTTTAAAGAGTTTTGGTAACAGTTCGAGACTTGAGATTTTGAAACGTTTTGAAAAGTACAAGATTTTGGGAAGATAAAGATAAGTTTGTAAAATGATTTGTCGAGCCGAAATGGGTTTGAGGCATAAGCAGGGCTAAATAGGTATAGGTAAAACGATTTGAAATGGCTAAAAATTAGAAAGTTCTAAGGGTAATAAGATAAGTTAGGATTTGAATGCTTAAACGAGCTTGATTGTGAACGAGGTTCGTATGAAAGGAAGGAAATAGGAGCATGGGGCGAACAATTGACACTAAATGAACGCAAGTATACGAATGATATGGGCATTAGATAGATGAAAGTAGCATGTTAAGGATGAAGTCTCGTCATGGATAATCGGACATAATGTGTTTGTGAGTTGCTTAAAGCTTGTATTAGGTCCAAGAGGTCTGTAAAACACTGAATTTCCCATGGCACGTTTTACGAAATTTTAGTAACATGGTGAAAACACTTATATATAGGAAGTACCAGCGGCGTATCCACCATGTTTTGACCACGTTACGTCCGTTTCGTCTTCGGTGTCATGTTACGTTCCGTGTATTACCATACGCAGTAGCACACTCTATGGTTCTCATACGCCTATCACTATAATCCCGTGTGCACCCGTGATTATTTTGATCGTCGCATGGTCCGCATAGCTTGTACTAGTTGTGTATGAATCGGGGTATACATAAAAAGTTTAGAATGTGTACGTACAAGAATATAGTATATAAGCAAGTCCATGTTTAAGTATGTGTGGGACCCACGCAAGCGAATCCCTCAGGTTACGCTCGCGTATAGGTACGAATGTATGAACCATGAGTAAGGATGAAAGTATGAGCATAAGTTTAAGTATGAATACGCATGTATGTATGAGCATAAACATAAAACGTGTAAGTAGTATGTGTATAAGCAGAAGCGTAAAACGTATAAGTAGTATGCGTATAAGTACAAGCATAAAACGTATGAACATAGGTTTAGTTATAAAAAAATAAATATTGCGTATATAGTGTACGTTGAGGCATTGCGGTTTAGAAAGGCTAAGTGTGTAGATACGAACGATATAAATGGTGTTATCGCGAGATATCGACTAAAACGTGTATGACGATGTGCATGTATAGTTGTTCCAACAAAACGTTAAGTTTATCGAATCAAAATTAGATTGAGCCAGGTTTGAAAGGTAGAATATAGTTTGTATATGTAAAGGAACATAAAGTACTCGTTGGTTATGCATAACGTATTTTGTAACAAATAGAAATGCTAATTTTGTTTAAAAGGGTTTACGTAATCCGAAAAAAAATGGTCGGTCCCTATGAAGTCTTCTTGCGCACGTGTTTTGTAAATTGGTGTAGGAAAAAGGTTTTCGTTAAAAAGTAAGTTCGTTTCATCAAAGAAGAAATTATGAATTTAGGAGGTTCTTGTGAAAACTAGGATCCTTAGAAGAGAAATTTAGCAAAAGGACTTAGTGATTAAAAAAATTAACAAATGATTTGTTGATGTTGAAAAGGGTATTTGGTAAAACAATCATATAACTTCTATAAGATCTTATAAGTATTTGAGAAAGGTTGGTTGGATTTTGATTAAAAGTAGAAGGTGAGCATGTTTTAGTGATTAAGTCGAATATGAAGTTCATGGGCAAGAGTTTCATTGAGCCGATTAAATTGATAGGTAGCATTTCGTAAAGTTTTGAAGTTCGAGCAATAAAACGTTTTAAGACATGATTATGAATTTCGCGTATATGAGTTGAGTGAAAATAGATTGTAGAATAAGAAGTACGTTTGATAAAACAATGCATTTTGAAATCGGTATGAGTGGGTATTTTGAATAATGAAAAACAATTTGGGTATAAAATATGATCGAGTTTGCATAATAAGATATTTTTGAAGAGACGTTTTGGTAACGATCACCTAGGTAAGGGAATCACCCCTAACTCGTTGGTGAGGTCGTTTTAAGTAAAGGGGAGTGGAGTTAATCGTCAAGGTAAGGAAATCACTCCAATCTCAATGATATGTCTCCACTAGTCGTTACAAGGAATATGAATTTAAATTGTATGAAAATCATGCATATATATAAATGTATGGAAAAGATTCAATATGTTGTGTGTGTGAAAAGAGAATATCGAAAGTAAACTCGAGTTTGAAGGATTGCATCGTATAAAATAAATAATAGAAACACATGTTGATCAAAATTTGGATGGTTCCAAAACGGAACTTTGACTAACCAAAGTGGTCGAAAAGTCTTTTGAATTTGAGGAGCATGCTTTGGCCTAATAGGTAAAATACTCTCGCCGACAAGTTGGTTAACGGTATTTACCCTTCCGGTTGCTACATGTCCCAAATCAATCGAAATTTCGAGACTTGGCGGGATTTATGAAAAAAAAGTACCAAGGAGTGGAACTAGTCGACAAGGTGCGGGTTTCACCCCTAACTTGACGATTTCGTATCCTAAGTGTGGTTGGTACTCGTCGAGTCAAAATTTAATTTCGACATGTTGACGAGGGTCCACTAGAATTTGAAATTTGAGATTTACCATTAAGATGTGGATTTCACTCCTAGCTTAATGGCGATATCTCGTGTAAAAAGAATGGGTAGGTTGAGAGTCGTTCACCAAATTGTGGGTTTCACGCCTATTTTGGTGAATTTGTCTCATTTGTGTAATACGAGTGTTTACGGATTTAGAATAGTCGAGTAAAATGCATGAGGGGAAAGAGTATGTTAAAGGAATAAACAAAAAAATATAAACGAACAATGAAGCATATTAAGAATAGCACATAATGAGTGGGACAATAAAACATATATTAGCACATAATAAAGCAAGTATAGCATGTCAAGTGTTAACACGTAAGCGACATATATGCTCAAAAGATCAAAAGAGAATAAATAAGAGTACATAAAGTAGCATGCAAGTAGCTTCAAGCAAAGCATAAGAATAAGGCTCTAAAACTATAGACTAGGCTAAAGCATTCCTACTTTTCCTAATTCCCTATAGTTATGGCTCTGATACCAATCTGTCACACCCCAACCAATGGCGGAAACATCGGGATGAGACGAAGTGTGAAGATTGCTAGTGACATCATAACGCTATTTGTGACAATATTTTAATAATCCGATTTCATTTCATAAAGTAAATTGTCAACATTACAAGAAATTCAAATACAACAAGTTCAAAAGAAGTACATAAAAACACAAGCAAAATTGATACAACATATTAAACCTAAACGTCTAAATGTGTATCTAGGCATCAACGCTACTTCTTTTCATAGCATCATCATCATCAACCTGTAACATGTTTAAAATACAATTCAATGCAAAAGCAAAGGCGAGTATACAAGTTTAAGCATAAGTATAAGTATAAGTTTAAAAGTTTAAAACGAATCCACATGGCAACTTAGTCTATACGAGATCAACCTAGCGTGGCATGCAATATTTCTAGCCAACCTCTTTTTACGCAAGAAAGTTTAATTAATTCAACATGACCCAAGTTTAAGGGGGGCGGTGCGTTACTCCTATAGCGCTATACATGTCGAAGGGAGGCTCGTGAGAGCTAATGACTAAAACATATCACATAAGTATGGTCCACGTAAGCATCAAGTATCATACCATAGAATTCATGTATAAGGATTGTTTTGTGCATTGCATAAAGAATATGTTTAAGTGTAGTTTAATAGTAAAACATGTTACACCCCAAAAAGTGGTAAACATAAAAAGGGGGTTGCGAGTATACTCACAAAGTTTGCATATGCTTTCCGATTATCCAATGTGACAAAGTTGACGAGGTTGGAAGGTTGAATGCGTAAGGGTTTAAGTTCAAGCATGTTTAGAGACGAGATTCGGAATGAAAGTGACATGAAAATATTATACCAAAATATTCATCTTCCTACATAACACTTGTATGACACTTGGTAACCACAAGGGTTATAATGATTTTATGAGTTGAACACCCATAAGAATCATAACAAGGTTTAGGTCCTTAGATGATAACCTACTACTTTGACAAATGAATATGATTTCAACATCAAAGATTCGAGTGTACATAGATAGTATTTAGGTCGTATATTATACACATATTATTAAGTCCAAATGTTCAAGTATTCAAGTAAGAGGTAGAAGATTACATCTTCATTTAGGTACCTCAAGTTGGGTCATGGGTGTCATGGATGGGGTAGGAAGACAAGGCTTCCATTTAGGTACCCCTTTGATGTTCACCACTACACTTGATGTAAAAACAACCAAGGAGGGTCATGAACTAAGGTCATTACAAGTATGTAAAGTAAACTAACTAATAGAAATCATCAAATCATGTGAGGATTGTATGTTTGGACAACCCAAGTTGTTCCATAATCACTCATGTATCAAAGACTAAGTTTGACATGACTTGTGGGTTAAAAACCCTAAACAAAACACCAAGTTTATGAGGTTTAATCCTCTGATTTTTAAGTGTCTCAACCTTGTTTTTAAGCCTAACCAACCACTAAAGTGTTGTAAGCATTAGGACATAGGTTTGAGATGAGATAGACTCAAGTTTGGTAAGAAATAATAAGGATTTCATGAAAACAAAAACAATCAGTGGACTTTGGAGCCTTTTTGCTAGAGTTCCAGGGACTTATTTACTGTGAAAAACCCATGGAAACGTAGATAAGGTCAATACAAAGTACTAGGAAAAAGAATCGAGTGAATCGGATAAGAATTGAGTGAGTTATGCTCATTTTCGTGAAGGGATGTCAATCTGCTCAAACCTTTGCTTTCAGCTACGGTTTGGAGGATGTTTTGAGAGTTTTTAGTGTTGCAAAAGTGGTAGGGAGGCTGGTTATAAGTGGTATTTATAGGGGGGAGGATTAGGGTTTCAATGGGTTGGGCTTTGGAAGTGTTTAGAAGGGGTTACACCTTGAAACTAGCCCACAAAACCCAACTATATGGGGCTGAATTTTGCTGAATTGGGGCTGCCATATTTCTTTATTTTTTTATTTTTTTTAAAACATTATAATGAGTAATTTTGTTAATTAAGTTGTGTAATAATATGCAACAATGTTTCCCCTAACTTGTAACAAGGTGAAATATGAAATAAAACATGATTTAACTAGGTAAAAAGTGTAATGTACAAGTATGTAACATGTTTGTAAGTGACAAGTATATGTCACATATTAGATGATTAACCGTTGTATAAATAAGCATATTATTAGGGGTTTTTAGGTATCAACAATTTGAGGACAAGCATGGACATGCATCGTGAATAAGTATCGTATAAGTATGGATTACAAATAAGGATTCGATGTACAATGAATTCCAACGTATGAACATGTATGAATATGTAGATGGTGAATTTAAAGAAATACGAATTTTATTTATGATCCAAGTCTCGGATTTTACAACGAAAAGACGACTACAATAATACGAGATTTCCAAAAATAGCATTACAAGGCGAGCTTTCTAATTATGGAAAGTATGAAAAAGCAGGGCGTTACATCAGACTTTTTAAACTTGCAAGTTAAACATCAATCAGATGGTAAAAAATCTGATGAGTTGCAGAGGACCTTGAATAAAGTTATTCTTGAAAATCAATTACTTATAGAACAAAGTTTAGATCAAAGAGCTAAAATTGAGTTCTATGAAAATGAAAGAAGAGATCTTTACAAGAAAATCAATGATAAAGAAACTAATGTAAGAGGTTTTCAAGAAGCAAAAGAATTCATAAATTTCATAGAGTCCACTCCAAAGAACAAAGGAGAGGGTTTGGTTTATGTAAGAACAAATAATAACAAACCCACTATCTTTGTAAAAGCAACTCAACAGATTTCTGATAATTTTTTATCAGAATCTGACTCTGAAACTTGCAAATCAACATGTTCTGAATACTCCTTTGATAAGCCAAATTTTGAACAAAAAAGAAGTGAATGCAATCAAGAGTTTGTAAAAACTCCAGAAGCAGTTAACTCATCTTTTCAAAATTATGCCTTCATTCCATCACAAGAAGGAACATCAGAAATTTCTGATGATTCTTGTATGTGTGTTGAAATACTGAAGCTTGTTCAACACCATCTCCAAAAGAAAAAGAAAAATTTTGTTAATGGCTCAGCATTTAACAGAAATTCTGATGAAAGGTCACTTAGAAATAATAATAAAACCAGAATATCATCAGAAAGAGTACCCAAGCATGCCTGGGTACCTAAAACCCTCTAACAATTTCATTTCAGGACCATCATGTGTAGCAGATCTGGTACTACGACTCAGGAAGCTCCAAGCACATGACTGGGGATAGGAGCTTACTCAGCAACTTTGTCTCAAAGCTGGGTAAAATGGCAAACTTTAGAAATGAGATAAATGGAAGGATCGTAAGATAATTTGATCATTGAAGAAAGTAACCTATGTTTAAAAGGCTTAAGGTATGATCTGCTAAATCATGGTCAAAACTGTGATAGAGTTCCTTTTGATTTGTAACTCGTTTAAATAAAAGAATCATAAGAAGAAAAAGTGCATATCTGATAAAGCACCAGAAAATTCTGATAAATTATAAGAAAATCTGATACATTATCAGAAAATCTAAACAAATCATCAGAAATTCTGGTAACCAATCAGAAGACTTCTTGGAACAAAATTATTGAATGATTACTTGAACAAGTTCATACATTTCATCACCTTTATCTACAACTCAAAATTGACAAATTCATAATCTGAAATTTTGTACATTCTTAATTTTCTTTTATTATTTATTTTATTTTATTTTATTTTTCTTCTCTTTCTTTAGTTACTACAATTGAAAACGTCATTTGACAGAAGTTTTTCTAGGGATTGTTAGTAGGTGTAGAGATTTTCTTCTTCATTAAATACACTGAAGTGACAACAATAGGTAATCATGATATATAAACTGAAAAATAGCCGACTAAATCATTTAATGAAGAGAGTTCTTTCTGAGTTATTCTTTATGCCACTTGATAAACAATTAAATAACCAAGATTGTGGTAGACAAGATACAGTGGGTAGATACCATTTATGGCAGTTCTTGAATTTACTATATATGTTTACCACATTAAGCAAAGTCTGTCACTTAGAGATTCACCAGAAAACTTCCTCATCTTCTTCTACATACTTTCAAGAACACACACACAACATGCTTAAAATTAGAGCTGATCGTTTTCCACTTACTCAACATCCATACCACAACCTCAAACTCAGAACTAGCTTTGAGGGTCCTCTCTGGGATGGATGTCAAACGGTGGTAAACATGCTAATGGCAATCAACATAGGATATGCTCTCACGGCCAACATAACGATATTCCCTGAAATCCTTCAAACCTTTTGGCAAAATGCAACTTTGTCAGAAAGTCAGGATAGAGAGAGAATATATATTGAAAGTGAGGTGCTCAATCAAAGAGTTCGAATAACTAAAGGTAACATCAGAATGGCTCTTCAACTGAATGATGACAACAATGTACTGATGTTCTCATACCCTGAGATTCAAGAAACATTGGAGCATATGGGGTACAATCCTGAAAATGATCCCAGAGCAATCAACAAAAATGGCTTCATCAAGCCATGGCAGTTTCTGATCACTCAACTAGGTGCATGCTTATTAAAGAAAGCCATAAATCATCATGAAGCATCTAATAAGTTGTTAGAAATTTACCGAGCCATCACATTAAACATTCCTTACAACTTCTCTTATTATTTAATGAGAGACTTTGCAAGAAACATGTGGTCAGGCAAGCCATTTTTGATGTATCCTCATTTTCTGATGAAGATAATCACAAGCCAACTAGGCTTTGGTGGTATACCTGCTGGTTATCAAAGAGCAGAGTTGTATCTTCAAAAGAATGCAAGCATCAGTTTACTCAGACCAACAAATAAAAATTCTGGTTTGGTAACTGAACTTTGGGTATTTCTTGAGATAGAACATGGAGATGGAATAGATATTGATTAGAACTCTCCATGATTGAATCTTATGTGTCTAGATAGATTGTATGATAAATATATTTATATATTATGCTGCTTATTTTGCTTTAAATTGATTCGTGTGTTATTTTGCTAATAGGGAAATGGATATGATCATCAGAAATAAAAATTTTAACTCAAAATTCTAATTTTCTGATAACCAAAAACAAAATCTGGTAAAACAATCTAACTTTTTGTTAAAACTAGGAAATATCAGAAAAAGACCAAGAGACCAGGACGACACCAGAAAAACCAGTGTAAGTCTTCTAATTCTATCTCATTCCCTCTCATCTTAAAAAGGGGGGGGGGGTACTCACTCTATACCAAAAGTGTTGAAGTGTTGCTTTAAAATATGGTGAAAACGGTCACAAATTTAGGGGGAAAAACACATCAAATTCTGTTGACTTCTGTTGACTTTTATTGACTTTATCAAAAGGGGTCAAACAAAAGTCAGAACAAAGGAAATGCATACTTGTTAACAGAAATTGTTGAATGTCTGATAATATGGAACTTTGACTTACAAGGAAAGAAAGGATGAAGATGAAGAAAGTTAATTGGACCTCTTCAAAAGAGTAGGGTCCACAAAAATGGAAAGGTGTCATACAACTGATAATTGTCTCCAATCTGAACTCAGATAAGTACTTCAGTGAAACTACAAATTAAAAGAACAAGTTGAAATGGCACAACCACAATTACACGATTAATCATCATTAAAGTCTTGATACCCACGATCCAACGGTTATATCATGAACCAAAAATCGGCATCCCATGATCAAACGATAATAAAGACAATTAATGATCCTTTAACCGCCACTGCATGACACATTCCATATCCTCTCAACTCCATAAACCCACAACTCTCTGCTTAAACCCTTCACTATATAACTCTCACTTAGCAGAAAATTCAAAAATCACACCTTTCTCACAAATTCCAAACCAAAGCTAACTCTGTTCCTCACTCAAAAATCCCTAAATTCCAAAGCCTAATTCACAAACTTCAAAAATGGCCGAAGTAAACCTCAACATCCCAATTGTTCAACACGATGTATCTTTTATTGAAGACAATGAATTTCTGCCAATGAAAGAAAACAATTTGCTGATGAATACAGAGCATTCAGAATATGATGTGAGATGTCAACTTCTGATAGAGTATCTCATGAACTGTCCAATTTCAGGAGCTCTAACAAAAGAGGGAGAAGTACCAGAAAAGCTGCTACAACAATTTGTTCACACCTTTGATGAAGTTGAAGAAAACCAAATCTCTGCTCATGTATGGGAAAATGTTTTTGTAACATTGACTCCTGTAAGGGTAAGAGAATGGCTAGAACTACCTGTTCTTGATAACTATGTTGAAGCACCAAGCAGAAAAGAGCTATTGAGTTTTATCATTGGGCTTGGTTACAAAAACAAGAAGATCAACAAAATTGGTTCAATCAGAAGAAATGAAATGCCAGCTACATGGCAAGTAATAGTGGAAGTATTAAACAAATGTCTCACCTCAAAAATCGGAGGAACTGATCAGATTAACAATCATGTATGGACTCATAACTGGGTTCAAAATTGATTATGGGTTAGAAATTTTCAACCTGATCAAGAGGTCAATCATCACCAAAAATGGAAAAATAACCTCACATCTGCCATATCCGAGGTTAATTTCTATTTTCATTTCTGAAACATTTGCTGCAAGAGAAATAGAAATTCCAATTTTGGAGAATCTGTGGAGATCAAACACAACGAAGGCCTGGAGTTCTAATCATGGATGGGAATCTGACAAAGATATCCCTGAATTACCAGAAAGCATGCTATGTTTCATTACACCAGATTCACAGTTCAGAATACAGCATGAGGCACTTCTAACCAAATCAGACTCCACAACAGAAAGAGCCAGCAGAGAAGTTTTCAAATGCTCTTCATCACTAGAAGGAGATGAAGAACAAAAATCAAGATCATCAAAAGAGGCAAGAGGAGAAGGAATTCTGATGATTACCAACTCACCAGATGATGCTGAAAATGATCAAATTCATGAAGGAAGAATTCATCCAGATTTTGATATGCTACAAGAGACATCACAAGAACATTATGCAGAATCATATATTGCTAGAAGAATTCATGAAGATGCTGGAGATCATTATGAAGAAGCTCAATTTGATGGCACTGAAATTGAAGCAACTGAAGTAATACATCATGATGAATCCCATATCGCTGGTACATCTTTCTCAAGAATTGTTTTAGTTGATACTCACTCAAAACAAACAAACTCAGAAAGTTCAGTAAATGTTTCTTACAACTTAGAACATGAAAAAACTGATGTTGATAAAGAGGTTACTAGTGCTTTTAATCTCAACTCTGAATCAGAAAATGAGGAAGAGAATGAGGTCTCAACAGATAGAGATCAGGAAACTGATCAAGGAAATCTGGAAAAAGGTAATTTGTTTACCTTAAAAACTTATGGAGAATCACATATTGATGTGATTCAAGGATATAAGGAAATCCAGGATGAGAGTATATCACTCACCACTGGTGGAGATGATATTGGTAAACCTAAGGTTGCACCAAATTCTGGTAAAGCCAAAAGTGACCCTATCATTTCCAAAACAGAAGCAAATGTGTTTGCAGCTGGAATGTTAGCAGGAACATCTGTTGTTCCAAATATCCCTGAAAAACCCATGAATCAAGAAAATCTGGAAACTATGTTAGAAAACGTTTACAAAGTATGCAAAAGAAATCCAGTGGAAGAAAAACTTGATATGTTGCTGTCAGAAATACAAGGTCAAATGGCTGAGATGAAGACTTTGTCAGAATCAGTGGAAGTAATAAAGAAACAAACTGATGATAACACTGAATCACTAAAGTCTCTCCAGAAGATGAAAGAAAAGGCACCAGGACTCAACATTTCTGCATCAGAAATCCAAATGATTCTCACAAAAATAGAAAAGATCAAAGCACAAGTTGTAAATGTGATGGAGTCAAGGCAGTCAAGCAATGGAAACAGAGTTTTGGAAGAAATTACCATTCTAAGGGCAAGTAATAACAGTGTCACAGATGCCCTTGAGAAGCTGTCAAAAGAATGGGCTGCAAGTCAGATGAAAGCTCAAACTGAATTCTACAAAGTTCAGAAAAATATGGCCAGCAACTCAAAACTGGTAAGAGAAGCACACCATCTAATGGAGAAGATGCAATTCAATATTGCAAGATTAGCCAAAGTGGATCCTCAAGAACTCATGAAAGAAATTACTGCTGAAAGCTCACATCAGGAAGCTCCAAAGTCAACTCCTCAACAATCATCAACCACACCAATTACCAAAGTTGATACCACAATGATGGGTCCACCTCCAAATATCCCAAAAGATGAAATGCTAAAAAGATTAGCAGCTGCAAAACCTCAAGTTATTACAAATTTGAAACTGCTAGCTGCTATTCCAAATCCAACAGTATCTGATGACTCAGCAATAAGCAAATATATGAATATACAAATAATGAAGGAATGGGAACAAGAAGGTGATTCAGTGGCAAAGTCAAAGATTGTTAAGAGAAAAATCTCTGAAACCAAGTCTGTCATGGTTAAAGAAATTGCCAGGGATGTAATGACATTTCCTGAATACAATCTGGTAAGTTATTATTTGACAAAAGAAGATGAAATGCCAAGATCACTATCTCCTACCAGACTGGGTTTAAGAGAAGAAAGAATGAAAAGAGGGTCATATAGCATTCACAAGCATAATGAGAATCCGGTAAGGAGAATTTTAAAGGTGGATGAAGTGGAAGTTGCAACTGATGATATAGGAGGAACTTATGCACAAAACAGATACACACTTCAAAGAGAAAATGGGGATGAACAGAAGGTGACTGATGAAGAATTAGCTGACCAGTTGCATCCTTTGGACATTTTGTTCATGAAGGATCACTATAAAGAGGAAAAGAAAAATAACCAAGAGGTCAGAAGGGCATTAAATGGCATATCAAAGGCTGGAATATTGCTATTTGAAAGGATGGCGTTTTCAGACTTTGATCTATGCATCAATTATGAACATGTGCACAACAAAAAGGTGTACTTTAGATCACCAAAGACAAAAGTTCCCTCAGAAATATTGGATGATGCAAGATCTGGAGACATCATTATGCAGACAAGCAAAGATGGAAAACAAGAATATGGTGTAATCTTCAGAGACTATGATAATAACAAAGCTCTGTTCAGAAGTGTTGACATCTGTAAGTACTCAAATCAAACTCTGAGGTATATCTTGAAAACTATGAACAAAAGACAAGAACATCTTCAGAAGATAGAAAAGAACTTGGAGGGAAGCAAAAAAGAAATTGAGCAAATGATTGAAGAATGGATCCAAGCAAGAGAATGGTACAAAGACATGTATGTTAGTTGCAACAAGTATATCTCCTACAAAAAGAAGATAAAGACAGGAGATGTGCATAAGAGAGTGAAGCTGAATTAAAACTTGTTTATTTTTTTCTTTTCTTCATCTTTTATGTAATTTGTTTTTCTAAACTTTAGCAACTGGTTTAAATTTGCAAGTATTAAGTTTCCACTGTTTGGAAATTTTATATTCATGAGGTAGTTCATTTTCTTACAATACTTAGGGGGAAACTGTTAGGAAACTTTATTTGTAAGTATTGAAGAAAATCTCA
Organism: Helianthus annuus; assembly: GCF_002127325.2. Taxonomy (NCBI): domain Eukaryota; kingdom Viridiplantae; phylum Streptophyta; class Magnoliopsida; order Asterales; family Asteraceae; genus Helianthus; species Helianthus annuus. The sequence goes on along the minus strand of NC_035436.2, from coordinate 34,602,043 downwards.
ATCAACTGGATCTCTGAAGAAGATAACAGTCTTGAAGATCACAGCAAGAAGAAGAAGATCAGATAGGATAACTGAAATGCAAAGTGTCTACTTCAAAGAATCACAAGTTGATCAAGAGTTGATTTGGATTATCAGAGAAGGTCATTTCTGATGGATCTGATGATATTTCTGATGAAATATCATCAGTTTCTGACGATTCTGATCATCAGACTTTCTGATGATTTGTTCACCAGAATTTCTGATGAAGTGGTTTATCAGAAATTCTGATGAAAGCCCCACTTGTCTAAAAATCACAACTCTATCCTGCCACCAATAACCGAAGCATGACATTATTGGTTATCATGATTACAAATGCAACTTGAACGATGGATTCAATGAATATGTCAAATTGCTACTTTACGCAGGACTTATTGCATGAATAAACAATTGTTTATTCATGTCCACAGCCGTCTATAAATAGAAGGCTCGAGAGGCAGACGATACTTGAGTTTGAAGCTTAGCATTCATATACAAACACCCAAACTCCACTGCTCTTCTCACCCACAGAAATCAAGATTCATTTGTATTAGATAATAATCTTACAATCACATTGTTAAACTAATTTGTTTCAAAGTGATATAAACTTGATAATTCTGTAGGTCTTGTTTCTTGAAAGTCTGATTTCCATTTCCGCACATCTTTTTCACATATACTGAAATCACTTGCCATATTATGTAAAAGAAGTTGTTAAGGCCATACTAGGTCCAACAGTATTATGGGGTGTATCTATGAATAATCGAGGTTTAATCGATGTTTATCGTATGTTTTATCGCCTTATTGCTTATCGCATCACAATCGCATTCGCAACCCGAATTATGCGTTCTGGATATTGTTTTACGTGTGTGTGCTATTTATGTGTTACTTGTGCATGTTTAATTATGTTTATGTTTGTGGTGATTAATCGAAACGCAATCGCAACTCCATCGCAATCGCATCGCAAACGCTAAACGCCAGTTAATTATGATGATTGTACGTTAGATATAGTATTTGCGTGTTTATTATTAATCTATCGCATCGCTCGGCCGAAACGCATCGCAACGCTCAACACGCTCATTTGTGATGTGACAGCTCCTCCACTCGACCCAGCCGCACCCAGCCTCCTTTCTCTCGATTTCTCGCGATTCTTGTAAGTTTTCAACCTAAATCTTGTACTTCTATGATCTACATGCACTTCTTCATCATTTTCTCTTTTGAATCTCAACTTTTAACCGTGAAATCAACGGATTTGAGGTGTTCTAGGGTGATGTCATCATGGAGTTCTTATGAACTTCAAGTCTTGGCCTCATTCTACCAAGAACAACTCAGATCTGAAGGATTTCCACAAGATTAAACGATGTTTTCACATAGATCTACACAGATTCATGATTAAAAGGATTGAAAGATGGTTTTCTAACTTTCAATGCATAGTCAGTTCTAACGGATTGCCACCCGATCGATAGACCACCCGATTGAGTGTCAATACTGTTGTGAACTTGTTCTCTGAGAAATACCTCGCCGAACGGATCATCATCCGATCGAACCGCCGTTCGATCGAATGACCTGAAAGGTAGAGAGACTTCTCTGTTTTCAAAATGCTACAACGAAAACTTCAAAGCCATCATACACAAACACATCCTTACCAAACGAGATGTCAATCCAATTGAATGGCCATCCGATCGGATTACCATCCGACACTTATCACCTTTGCACTGTTTTACGCGCCGCTCATCGTTTATGCTATCGTTAACTATTCAGGCTAATCTTTCTCAGCGCTCCCTTCAATCCAAGAGAGTGTTTACTTGTTAAACACAATTTGTGAGTATACTCGATCCCTTTTTGCTTTACGCACTTTTGGGTGTTACATACATTATCTATATTCAAATCACAAACGACACATAACGCAAATACTATTTATACGCTAACCGTTATTGCATGCTACGTGTTATTCGATGAATGCTTGTATGTTATGTTAACACAGTGATTGTTGCCTGACACCTTAGCAACGATAGTACTATAGTTTGGACTCAGCACCTGTCGTGGATAGGGGTTGTTAAGGGCTTTACTTCACGTGTCCCAGTGGGGATATGTGTTGCGTATTCTACAACTCACAGTCACGTCTGTGCATATTTCTCTGGCGATAACCTACTTGCCTTCACTTTGTACATGTTACATGTTGGTTATGCGTAAACGATTTCAAACCCTATTATTATTATTATTATTATCAAACTTGTATGCTCACCTTTACACTATGTGTATTGACCTCTATTTTAACGTATGTGACAGGTGTTTGAATGCTTAGGATGCTGTGCTTTACCTGCTTTCGTGGAATCAAGTAGGGAGAGTCTAGAAACAAATAAAGACAATTTATTTGCTTATTTAAATCTAAGTTGTCGGAACATGTTTTGTTTTGAGGATAACAATGTCTGTAATAATTTGATTGCTTGGTAGATTATGGTATGGGACATAATATTAACTATCCGGTAATTTAGTTGTTATGGAATTTCTCTTGACAATCTGTTTCGCTCAGTGCCATGCCCCGATGTTTCCGTCATCGATTGGGGTGTGACATGCGGTGGGTGGTGGTGGCCGGACGGGTGTATTTAAGGTCTAATTTGACCACAGTCAGGTCTAATTTGATAGATAGTCAGGTCTAATTTGATAGATGGTCGGAGGTTTATGTATTAATGAACTATGTTTGGGTTTTAGTTTTCGTATTAATGAAGGTTTCAGTTTGCTATTCAAAAAAAAAAAAAACGATAGTGTTGGTTTATGGAAACTTAGTCCAATCAATTTGGTTTATAGAAAGTTGAAATAATATTGAAAAGTTGACTGAAATATGGTTGACTTGTGGATAAAAGTAAAAAAAAAAAATTTGACTTGTGAGTGTATTTAACAATACCAAAAAAAAAAACATACATATTTACGGCTCATTTAATACACCAATAAATACATTAAAATTTTAATGCCTTTACTTTTGCAAGCACAATTACACTCATTTAAAACACCAATGAATACATTTTAATGCCTTTACTTTTGAAAGCATAATTCCATTAAGACCCCTGTACTGGTAGAGGATTTGGGTTTTTTTTTCCAAAACGCCACATCACGCCGAACCACCCCACCTTGGTGCGTTTCCACGTATATTTGGGTTGGGCGTTTCCTTAAAAACGCCGGAGAAAATGGAGAATGACCAATCAAGGTGAACGTTGGGCAACGATCAATTCTCAACGACTACCTTTTTTTTAATTCAGCTTCAATATATATATACACACACACACACTCACAACGCACAATATCACTATAAAAATAAATACAAAACCACACCACCTTTTCAAAAAACGGATTCCCCCACATCTTCCTCGTCCGTTGAAAATTATTATTACGAAGAGTTTTTAGCGGATGAGGATGGGTCGACCGACGAGGAGATCGAGCAAGAGACGGTTATGAGTGTGTGTCAGCTCACGATGAGGTATATGAAACACGTTAGTCGGCCTCCACACCCAATTTTGCAAAGAGAATATATGGAACGGGAGCGGATGTTGGAAAACGCTCGTTTGATAAAGATTACTTTGACGAAGCACCGACTTACCTAAACCCAAATATTTTTAGTCATCGTTTCCGGATGAGTAAACCATTATTTCTACACATTACCGGAGACTTGGAAAACACGTTTGATTATTTTAAGCAAAAACCGGAAGCGAGAAGGTCACTTGGATTTACCGCTATTTAAAAGTGTATTTTAGCGCTAGGAGTTTTTAAAGATGGCTGAAAAAAAACACGCGATACCTTGTAGTATTTTTGTCACGGTACACTACACGCCAAAAAAAATCCTACACGCCACAAATGACAACGGTGTATGAGAGATGGATTGGAAAAGAGAATAAAAGGACAAAAAACCCCTCCGCCTTGATTATATCACGCGCCACGTGTTCGGCCAGGATCCATTCTCATCGTTTTCACACTTCCAACCGTTTTCTTATGATCTCGTTTCTATATATGTATATAAATAGGGTGAAGATCATTTCAGAACCCTAAATATTTACAGAACTCGCAGAACTACTAATAAACAATCTTTTTATTCATATTTTTTTTTATATTTGAAGCACTTTTATTTTTTTATTATATGTATTTGTATGATTACATACATGTTAAGAGTAGTTTTATCATTTTTTGTATATAATTTTATAGTTACACATATGTAAATTAGTTTTCTTTTACATATATGTAACTAATTGTTATACATATATATAATTGGGCTATTACAGATATGTAACTACTCTTAATATGTATGTAATCATAAAAATACATATAATAAATGATAAAAGTATCCAAACTATAAAAATATACATATTAAAATGATTATTTATTAGGAGTTCTAAAATGTATATAATTAGGCTATTAGAGTTCCTAAATGAACCCAACCATATATATATATATATACACACCCTATATATATAGGGTAAGGTTCATGCGAGAACCACCTTTATTGCGAGAATCAATGTGAACACAACCTAAAATAGCTAAAAAAACCTAACCCCCCAAGCTAAATGCTAAAAATTAAACCCCCAAAAAACCTAAAGAAAACCTAAACCCCCCCCCACCCCCACCCCCCAAAAACATAAACCCCCCCACCCAAGCTAAAATGCTAAAAATTAAACCCTCAAAAAACCTAAAAAAATAAAAAAAAATCTAAAAAAATAAAAAAAAAACACACAATTTTTTTAAACATTTTTTACATTAAAATCGCTACTTTTAGTAGCAATATATATATATATATATATATATATATATATATATATAATTTTTTTTTCGGCTACTAAAAGTAGCGATTTTTTTATAAAAAATTTTTGTGTGTTTTTAGCTATTTTTAGGTATTTTTGATTGTGTTCACATTGGTTCTCGCGGTTCTCGCAATAAAGGGTGGTTCTTAACGGATCATTCTCCTATATATATATAATGATATAATAGGGGTAATTTGGTCATTTAACAATATTTAACAGAATAATGCTAACAGCGTTAAAAATTTGAACTCAAAGCGTTATAAAATGAGAATTTAGCGGTTCAGGGCGTTAAACTTTTTCATTTTAGACTTAGGTGGTTAAAACTACTAATACACAGAGACCCAAAAAGTAATTTACTCTTTTTTTTATAAATTTAAAAATCAGACATATTGCTACATAAATAGGATTACTATGTATTTAGTCACAAGTTGAAGCATGTTATTCGTAAGTCATGTGCCACTGTTTCTTAGAGTATGCATATCTTTATTAAAGAAGAGTGTGTTGATCTTCCGATTCTTGGCCAGTTAGCCAATCATGGATGCCATCAAAGTGTTGTTTAAACTGAATTGCATAACCAGCAAAGTAATGATGATCATAAAAATAATAAGGGTTCAATAGAAGAGAATCATTGCTATTCACATACAACACTACCACAGGAAAAACAAATATTATTAGAAGGGAAGATAACTTTTCTTACCAAAAATGCTACGACCATATGTGTTGGTCCATAGGTCTTTAATGAGTGGAAACTGTAATGTCAGAAAACAAGCAATGGGAAGGCACGTCAATGCAGCTACTGGAACGAGCATCCGTGGGTTGTTCCGGCAAAACATAAGATATAAGGTAGCACCAAAAGCTACGAGCATGGCTGTTGTTGAGACGAACAAGGTGGTTAGACCAATCATCAACTTTGTAGGCAACTTGAAGAGGAAATCTTGCTCAGAGAATCGTGCAGTGAGGATTGACAGAAATATTAACAAAGATGTAGCAGATGTGAACAACGATATGGCATCTGCTATTGCGAACACTTTGAAAGCAGTTTTGTTAGTAAACTCTGGTATCCCATTGTCTTGATTGTTCCCCCCTGGCACTGTAATAGCTGCCGCGAATACAATGGTCATGATTAAGGCCGCTGTAATTGTGTATGATTGTGCAGTCTCCTTCATCCATTTTTCTCCCTCAATCACTAACTCCTTATGCTCTTTAGTAAATACCATTTGAGGTGTTTCTCCCGAAGAGTTCTTTTGTATGCTGTTTAGAGACCACGCAGATTCTTGGACTTCCTACAGGATTATAATATCTTTTTTAAGTAAGCTACATACATGCTTTAATAATATATAAAAACAATTAAAGGGGAAGATTCATTGGGGAACACTAAAAAAGTGGGGAACAGCGGGGAACCGACTCAAACGAACTCCGATTAGACTCATTCCAACGGCGTTGGAACCAGCTCGTCGAACCCTAACTAAGATCTCTTAACCCTAAACTCTAAATCCTAACTCCTAAACTCTAAACCATAAAACTAAAAAATAAGGCTAAAACCTATGCCAAACTGTAAAATCTAAACTCTAAACCCTAAAAGGCTAAACCCTAAAGGCTAAACCTAAAGCTAAACCCTAGAGCTAAACCTAAAGCTAAACACTAAAGCTAAACCCCTAAAACTAAACCCTAAGGCTAAACCCTAAAAGCCAAACCATAATATATTTAGGGTTGAGGGTTAAGAGATCCTAGTTAGGGTTCGACGAGCCGGTTCCAACGCCGCTGGAATGAGTCCAATCAGAGTTTGTTTGAGTCGGTTCCCCACTGTTCCCCACTTTTTTAGTGTTCCCCAATGAATCTCACACAACAGCAATTAAAATCTAAATCCTATTACCTTAAACCATTTAAGTTCACTTTGTATTTGAAGAGCCGCACCAGATATATGATTCAGTTTGTCAGAAGGTGCCAACCTAGCAGCCAAATGCAAGAGATTGTTCCCAAAAGGGTCTTTGATTGTCTTGTAGATATTTTTGTGTCCACTCATCTGATATAGTAGGTTGTAAACCTTTTCTGAACGGGTGATCACAGCATATTGAATAATGTTGTGTCCATGTTCATTGGTACTCCAAATTGCATTTGGTAATTCAGACACAATTATTTTTACAACCTCGTCTGCATTTTGTCTTGTCGCTTCAAGAATCGCATTGATGTAATGTTCATGGTGAGAACTGGCGTCTGTTTTACTTTTTATAAAAAGACACATATATTTTAATAGATTCTTAGCATCATTATAATTTTTTTGTTTTCTTTCTATGGCTTCAACAAACTTGAATCTGGACAGCAATTTGAAGTTATAACCTAAAATTATAAACGAGCATGTAGACCCTTCAAACATTCTTTCCCAAAAGTTTAGTTTACTTGGGAAGTTTTGAGCTATAGCCATCAGCACATTGTGAATTTCAGTCAAAGGCATATACTCTTTTACACAAAAAGATTGCGACGCTAAACCTGCAGATATAATCAAGAAGAAATGATCAATAAATATAGTTACCAAAAGCTCCAAACTAGTACCATTACCTGTCTCTCTCTGTGTCTTGATCAGAAACTTTGTAGAATTTACGCAACAAATAGTAAGACGTCTCGAAATGCATATTAGAAAGAGCTCTGGCTAGTGGCCTTTGACCGTCGTTGTCCTGGGCAAACAACAAATTAGGGGTGTGCATGGGTCGGTTTGGTTCGGTTTTTACTATTAACCATAACCATAATCACTAGTTCGGTTATGGAGTTTTGGTAACCATAACCATAACCAAACTTCGGTTGTGGTTAATCGGTTATGAAGTCGGTTATGGTTCGGTTTTGGTTAATTTCGGTTAAGTAACCAAGCAGGTTTGAAATAAATAGGGTTGTGCACGATTTGAACTTAGCTTGAGCCTATTTTATAAGATAACAGAGACTAAACTTTTTGGTTAAACTACCGATTTGGGGTTCTTTTTAATAAGGTAATTCTCAAACAAAAAAAAAATTATGGACATCACACCTTAGTTCTTTATTAAAATAAATGGCATCTACATCAAGATCATTTTGTTACTAAAATACTTTTATCTTAGTAAAAACCTTCTATATGGTTTTGTAAAACACAAATCCATTATATAAAGTTAGCATTACAAGTTTGATTCGGTTTCGGTTATATCGATTAACCAAAGCGTCATAACCATAACCATAACCATAACCGATTGAGCGGTTATACAAAGTTTCATAACCATAACCATTGGTTATATTGGTTATCGGTTATTAGTGGTTCGGTTATGTCGGTTATGGTTCGGTTATCGGTTATGGTGGTTAATTTGCTCACCCCTACAACAAATCACGGTTTCTTCCAACCAACAACTCGGCAGCCTTAGTGTTGCCAACAATAGCAGCAACATGAAGCAGCGTGCTTCCATCTGAATTTTTCATATCTAGTGATGGTGTAGCCAAATTCAACATATTAATTAAAAACTCCTCATCGTTAGTACTGGTAGTACCCACTGCCACATGGAGTGCGGTGTTGCCATCTGCATGTAACAACCCCTTGTCTCAAAATTTCCTTAACTCTCGGAAATGATTAGAGTAGCTGCATACAATCTTCCCAATGCTTTTCTTTTGTTCTTTTTTATTTCTTTGATTCCTGTTCTCTTTTCTTCTTCCACTTCTTTTATTTCTGATGAAATTGGATCGATTAAAGTAAACTGAGAGCAAATAAGATATAAAATGTAAAGGAACCAATATTGATAAACTTGAATGTGATTGTGATGAGAGCATCCAGAATAAAAAAACACAAAAACGTATAAAAACATGCCTAATCAGCCGACACATCATAAAAACACTCATTCTTCAAATAAAGACAGGTGACAGGTATTTACAGGTGTGGCCAAACATCCGGCCAACCATCACATTAGTTCACAAAAATCTTATAGCTTTTTTTTTTTTTTTTTACTACAAACCTCTGTTGAAATATAAACCGAATATTAAACATAAGGGTCTTAGTTGTCGTATTTGAAAGTGTGTGTCATATGTATGTGTATGAAGTCTAGGGTTAGTATGTAAATTGTCAAAAGTCAAACATTGTATCATTTCTAAGCAATGCATCTTCCCAACATTAGGGTTAGAGTAAATTACAAGTTTTGTCCTTTACGTTAACACCCTTTTCCAGACAGTGTTTTTAGACGTAAAAGTTGACGAGTTTTGTACTTAACGTTTCAAAATCTTGCATGTTATATCCTTTCGCTTAGCTTTTTGTAGAACTACTTCAGTTCTTGAAAAGAATTTCACAACTAATGCCATGTTGAAAAAAATTTCAAAAATAGTGCCATTTCCATTTCAAATGGCGAGTTGGTGTAAAATGTATGTCTTGTACTTAACAATTCAAGGAATGTAAGAGATGTGTAAGAGAATAATGATTGGGTGTAAGAGAATAAAGTGAAATTGTTATTTGAAATGACAACTTATGACAAATCGCCATTCCAAATGGCAATTTATGAAGAATCGCCATTCCAAATGGCAATTCATGACACATTCTGACACACAATGGTAAATCGCCATTAAAAATGGCTATGTATGAAGAATCACCATTCCAAATGGCAATTTATGACACATTTTGACAAACAATAGTAAATCGTCATTTCATATGGCTATGTACTGATTTTCTAAATTATTGTGAGACACTTTTAAAAATATCCGATTATTGGGTTTTTGCCTTAAAATAGATTCCCCAAAGTTATATTATATCTGATTATATCATTCTCCAATTTTGTGGACTTGTTAAGATATTCAATTATTTGAGTGAAGAATCAAAGTTATATATTTTAGAGATGGATATTAAAGAGGAATTCATAAAAAAATGTTTATGTTTTAAAATATGGACCTTCTAAGGACCGGATATAATTCGATGGGATAAATTGCTCATCTTTGAAATTGTGAATGTGTTATTCCCTTTTATAGAGGAAAAACTTCTAAAAAACTAAAAACATATTTTTTTAAAGAATTAAAACAAAACATTATGCATTACAAACACATAATATCAAACCTGTTTAATATCTTATTACACATGGCCCGGGCCTAATCAAACAAATTAGTGTCTCAATAATCGGATATTTTTAAATGTGTCTCACAATAATTTAGAAAAACAGTACATAGCCATTTGAAATGGCTATTTACTGTTGTGTGTCAGAATGTGTCATAAATTGCCATTTGAAATGGCGATTCTATATACATAGCCAATTCAAATGGCGATTTACTATTGTGTGTCAGAATGTGTCATAAATTGCCATTTAGAATGGCGATTCTTCATAAATTGCCATTTGGAATGGCGATTTGTCTAAGTTGCCATTTCAAATGGCAATTTCACTTTATTCTCTTACACCCAATCGGATGGCGATTTTGCTATAACGTGCAGGTATTTGAAACGTTAAATACAAAACTCTTCAACTTTTGCACCAAAGGACACCGCCTGCAAAAGAAGGTTAACGTAAAGGACAAAACTTGTAATCTACACTTAGGGTTATATAGATCCAAACCATGGATGCAATTGTTGATCACATGTATATCGAAAAAGTGCAGAAATTCTAGCAAGTATTATTCAAATTCATTGTATTGTTTATTCAATTTTGTCTTAAACGAGTTGACGCTAACCCGCGCGTTGCGGCGGGACATAATCAAAGCAGAAAATATATATAGTGAAAACTGACAAAAAGTGTTTGATTATATGTTAAACTGACACCAATCGAAACCAAATTAGACGACGATTTATTGATTTGAGATGAGTAATTTTTATACTTAAAAGCAATTTTGCCCTCACCATTCTAGAACATGTCATAGTGCAACCCATAAATATCCAAGTAGAACGTCATGTATTGACATACAAATGAAAGTTTCCATGAATCATTGATCTTATAAAAGTGTACTTTTCTTGCTAGTTAATTAAGCCTTAATTTAATGCATATTAAGTAACAATTCTCTAAATAAGGTCAAGTAGGAATTCCCAGAATTCCCATCATAGTCATGGATATAATTTTCATTGAATTATTATATCTTTTTACCACACACTTACACTTGTAGTTGATGTTTAAACAATGGTGCACCTGATGGATGTTTTGGTATGGAATCACTTAATTTTAGACCAAATTAACTGACCTAAATTTTCACCAATAATTAACGAAACTTACTACCAAATCTAGACTATGTGATGTCTCGTAATCGGTGATGCCCTGCTCCACCGACGCATGAGGTGGCCATTTTTGTAAGTCAAATTTATTCTTGGCCATTTTCGTAAATTTCTCTTTCGTTTTCCCGCTTCCTCGTGTCCACTTCCCCTTCCTCAAAACCACTTCCATCGCCGGCGTTCAGTTGACTCTGGTTGCCGACGTTTTCCGACTCCAAGATCTTACCTTCATCCTTCGGTACCACCGTCTCATAATCGTCTTCTAAACAATCCGGAATCCAATTCCCATGTCTTCTGAAACCCATACCCGGAATGTTTTATCCTGCCATATTAGTGACACCTCTTCCGTTATTCTCTTGTCATCACCGACTAGAACCCCCACACATACCATTAAGAGATCACTGTCCTTTTCCGAAACCTAAGGTGGTTGAGCCACAATACCATAACGATTACAGATTGATACTAGCACTTCATTCGTGAACAGATGGAGTGGGACACCATGGACACGTAACCATGCTATTCGCTTAAAAGCCATTGCCTGTCCAATCCACAACTCAGCATGATAAAACCATTCCTTCTACAATTCACTACTGTGAAGAAACTCATGTGCCACATCTTCATGATCAAACACAATCATCAAGTTGAAACCCCCCATGTATTGGATCTCTATACCTGAAACACCGGCAACCGCAAGTTTCTGATTAATCGAGATCAGTGTGTCGAAGTTCCGAACCCTAAAAATCAATGCCCTGTCGTGCCGACAGGACCAGGAAGCAACACCCGGATCCAAATGGATGACTTTCTCCTCCCTGGGATGCTCTATATTGACATTCAGCACTCCACTATAAGACTAGCCTGGTCTGGTGAAACTGTCCAACCTAGGTGATGGACGTGGTGCAGGTCTAGCCATCACCTAGGTTGGACAGTTTCACCAGACCCGGCTAGTCTTATAATGGAGTGCTGAATGTCAATATAGAGCATCCCAGCGAGGAGAAAGTCATCCATTTGGATCCGGGTGTTGCTTCCTGGTCCTGTCGGCACGACAGGGCATTGATTGTTAGGGTTCGGAACTTCGACACACTGATCTCGATTAATCAGAAACTTGCGGTTGCCGGTGTTTCAGGTATAGAGATCCAATACATGGGGGGTTTCAACTTGATGATCGTGTTTGATCATGAAGATGTGGCACATGAGTTTCTTCACAGTAGTGAATTGTAGAAGGAATGGTTTTATCATGCTGAGTTGTGGATTGGACAGGCAATGGCTTTTAAGCGAATAGCATGGTTACGTGTCCATGGTGTCCCACTCCATCTGTTCACGAATGAAGTGCTAGTATCAATCTGTAATCGTTATGGTATTGTGGCTCAACCACCTTAGGTTTCGGAAAAGGACAGTGATCTCTCAATGGTATGTGTGGGGGTTCTAGTCGGTGATGACAAGAGAATAACGGAAGAGGTGTCACTAATATGGCAGGATAAAACATTCCGGGTATGGGTTTCAGAAGACATGGGAATTGGATTCCGGATTGTTTAGAAGACGATTATGAGACGGTGGTACCGAAGGATGAAGGTAAGATCTTGGAGTCGGAAAACGTCGGCAACCAGAGTCAACTGAACGCCGGCGATGGAAGTGGTTTTGAGGAAGGGGAAGTGGACACGAGGAGGCGGGAAAACGAAAGAGAAATTTACGAAAATGGCCAAGAATAAGTTTGACTTACAAAAATGGCCACCTCATGCGTCGGTGGAGCAGGGCATCACCGATTACGAGACATCACATAGTCTAGATTTGGTAGTAAGTTTCGTTAATTATTGGTGAAAATTTAGGGTTTATTCTGATTATTTAATATTCGCAACAATAGTTATGTCTGACTAGTTTGAGGCTATTTGTTAGGTTTAAAATTCGTGAGTTTATTGCTGCTGGTTATTGTTATAATTTATAAAGATATTCAATTGATAGATAATTAGATATGATAAAGTAATGAAACTAGTTGGAGAATATGTTTGCTGAAACAAAGCTGATGAGTAACAACCTCCCAAAGCATAAATTATAAACCTTGCTTATGTCATTAACTGTCATTAACTTTTTGTTCCTGTTTGGTATGTTTATAATGTATGGGGAAGATTCATTTGAGAAGAAATTTAGTGTGAGAAGAAAAAGAATAAAGGGTATATTAGTAAAATACTATTTCATTTATAACTCATATCATTAATTTTTAACTCTTTAATTAATTAGTCAACTAATCATTAATTATCCTACATATAATCTACAAAACCTACACATATCAAAATTTTCCTACATATACCCTACACATTATAGAATTTTATCCTACACAGTCGAAATTTATCCTACACGCCTCGAAATATATCCTACACAACTCGTAATTTCTCCTACACAACTAGTAATTTATTCTACATTTTAAATTAAGTTGTTTTTTTTTAATTTGAAAAAAGTATATATTTTGAAAAGGAGTTACAAATTTAATTTAGTTAGTTATTAAAGGGTAAGAATACAAATTAATGATTTTGTAAGTTTACCAATATACTCTTATATTAAAATTAAATGCAAATATTAAATGAAGTAAAATGAAGCATTCTTATTGGTTGAAACTTCTTCTTTTTTCTTCTTACAAAAAAATTCTTCTCATTTAATCCCTCCACTATAATGTAAATGCTGCAACTATAGTATTAGAGGGTAAGATTAAAACCAAGGGTATGATAAGTGACAAGTTTGTGATGTGATCTACACAATCACATTAAGTGGTTTTTGGGCTGAATTAAGTGTTAATGGTTCCGCTTCTAAAATCTAATTCGGCTGTGACATCTAATTATGAACTTGTTATATGAAAATTTACAATTCATATATAGCAAATTGTTCAGTAAAATAGTACTTTTTGTTCTCTTGAGTCTTTCTAGTATAAGAGCATTCTCGTCCAAACCATCAAAATATGTGAGGGGTAATTTTTATATTATAAAGGGTATAAAAAATGGTTGTGAGTGGAGGAGAGAGAAAATGTTACTGTTCATCTGTATATTTTAGGGGACACTGCTCATCTAGTATAATTTTTTTAATATATATTGAAAGTAGTTGTGAGTGAAGGAGAGAGAAAAATGTAATGATAATATTATTTAATTGAAAAGGAGAGAAAAAAATATTTGTTTTTAGTGAAAATATATTAATATAGGAGTTGTTTTTTAGTGGAATGTATGTATAATTTGATGGATTGGATGAGAAATAAGAGCATTCACATTCATTCCACCAAATTGTGTGAGTAGAGTTTTTATAATATAAAGAGTATAAAAACTGGTGGTGAGTGAAGGAGAGAGAAAATGTTACTGTTCATCTGTATATTTGAGGGGACACTGTTCACCCCTATAATTTTTTAATATATTTTAAAAGTGGTTGTGAGTGAAGGAGAGATAAAAAGTAACGATAAATGTATAAAAATATTATTTAATTGAAAAAGAGAGAGAAAATATAGTGTTTTTTATTGTAATTTAAGGTGAAAATATGGTGGAATCGAGAATCCTCTAAGATAGACTATAAAACACATGGTTTCAATTGTTTTGATGTTTATTATGTTAGGTTAATTTCGACTATTTGATGTTTAGTTGTTATTTTTATTTGAATGTTATATATGATTTTGCAAAAGATATTTTTTTATATAATATTGAGATTTTGTTATTTAATTTGAGTGTTTTATATAATTTCGTAGTTTTCTTGAAATGTAATTTTAATGAAAAAAACAGGAAAACTAGAAATCTCGAAAAGCGTATTGTGACAAATGTATCTTAAATGCAAGTGGTGGCTAAATTGTGACAATATTTTAAATAAAACCATGTTTTCTAGTAGTGAATTTAAAAGGGTGTACAGGGTGGGTTAGGGAAACCCATCGGCAACCCCCTTGTGCCGATCGGGAAACCACCGCCACCCCCTTGTGCCGATCGGCGTTGATAATCAAGAGGATGATTTCGGCATGCACCTGCCGCAAGCAGCAAAGAGAAGGAAAGAGAGAAGTGGTGGGCCCATACCAATCATATGTTTTTGTTTTTTTTTAAATGGTTTGTCTAATCTCAATTTAGGCATGCACCCCTTGTGTTTTCTGCGTAATAGACAAAAGTTATAGGCAAATTAATGGCACTATTCAATTAGATAGGGGAAACTTTGTCTAAAGAGATTAGCCATGCATCCTTCACACCACTAACACCAAAACAATAATTGGTTTCGAAATCCAAAACCCTAATATAAAGTCATATGTGAAGAAGAGATGCACGCACCTGCTGCAGCATCTTGTAGAGGAAGAGCAGGAGGACCATAGATAGTGTGCAATTTATCCCATACATCTTTTGAAGTGATATATGTGTTTGTTTTGACAAGAATGACGACGACCTCGAGTGGTTTTTGTGATAGAGAACCAAGAATCCAGCCTTTGACGACTGCATCTGATCTTCTCCACAACCTTTGGTCACCCGAAACACTACTGTTCTCTGTGGGTAGGATGAAATGAAGCATATCATGACTCTCTAAGAGACATAACATCTGTATTCTCCACGCATCATAGTTGTCCCGACCACTCAGCTTCATTGTAACAATATTTGGGGCACAGACAAGTGTTGGGTATCCAGGATTATAGGAGCTTGAGCCTGCCATTGCAATGTGCTTCTTCTTTTTTTTTTTCTGCTTCTTGTCGTATTATATGCACAATCCAGATTGAGATTAATTAATGCACACAGATCCAGATCAGATTAAAAAAAATAAATGGACGACTTTAACACTATGTTCTCAAGTCATTTAACAGGGGGAGGTGAGGGGAGGGGAAGGAAAATTTTCTCTCCTAATCTCTCTAATTTGGGAGGATGAATATATGGTCATATTTGGTCATATTTTCTTCCCTTTTCCCTCCCCTCCCCCTGTTAAATAAAACTCGGGAACATGGTTTTTCATATTTTCATCTCTTTTCTCTCCCCTCCCCCTGTTAAATGAGTCTCGGGAACAGAGTGTAAGTCAACTTTTAGAGTAAATTGTCATTTTAGTCCCCGAGTTTGACCAAAATTGCGACTTTACTCCAAATAGTTTTTTTTCTTGCTATTTTAGTTCAAATAGTTTTGTTTTCTACCATTTTAGACCCTGACTTTTGTCATTTTCATCCAACTCACTAACTCCATTCAAAAAATTTAGTTAACTTAGATGAATTTCGGTCAAACCACATTTTTCTTTCTTTTTTTGCAGATGCGATGGTATGGGATAGTGTTGTACCGGTTTACAGTGAAGATGATGGCGATGGTTGTTGGTTTTATAATGATGGCGATGATGTTAGTTGATAACGTGGGTGGTGGAAAAGTGGTCGGTGGTGGTGGAAATGGTGGGTAGTGATCATGGTGGGGTGGGTGGTGACAGTGCAGGCAAGTGGTGTCGATGATAGAAGGTTGTGATGGGGTGGGTGGTGGGAGGTGATGGTGGTGGTCGATAAAAATGGCAAAAAAATGACAAAAGTTAGGGACTAAAATGACAGAAAATAAAACTATTTGAACTAAAATTGCGAGAAAAAATCTATTTGGATTAAAATGACAATTTTAGTTAAACCTAGAGGACTAAAATAGCAATTTACTAAAAAGACCATACCAATTTAAAAGTTGACTTAAAGTCGTCCATGTATGATGTGTGGTTTGGGATAAAAGGACCATACCAATTTAAAAGATCCATTATGGTCTTTTTAAAATAAACTAAAGATCCACTACAAAACCCAATTATAATTATAACTAGTGCTATATGAACCCGGCGTGACGTGTGTCCAACGATGGTAGCGAAACTTAAACAAAAGTTTAATGGGTCAAAAAACCCAATTTTTTTTCTATAGCTCTATTTGGGTTATATGTTTAGGTCGGCGATTCTGTTCAGGTCGAATCAAACAATAATAACTTCAAATATCTAATTATTCTTAATTCATTCAAACGATCGTTTTTACAAAAAAAAAATTAAAAAAATTATATATTGTTTAACAAACAAAGACCTAAAATATTTATGACGATGCGAGAGAAATGGTACGCATAGGTTTTTTTATACTCAATACGACAATACGTATAAAATAGTCTCATTCTTCACATTTTTTTACTCAATACGAAAATATGTATAAATTTTTTTACAAGAAAATTGGTGTGGCCCAGGAATTTTTAGACAAAATATTGGTGGGGCCGAAAACAAAATACTTATAAAAAAAGTCGAATGGAATACAGAAAAATTTACTCTAATGAACGAAACATCGGTGAGGGTCGGGTCACCCCATAGCCCCCACAAAGCTACGTCCCTGCATGAGGATTAGAAAAGGGGTTCGATTCGGTTCATTGTGAGTAGGGGTGCAAACGAGCCGAGCGGCTCGCGAATTACTCGAGATCGACTCGAGAAAAAGCTCAAAACGAGCCGAGCCTTATCGAGCCCGAGCCGAGCTTGAGCCTAAAATAAAGCTCGTTTGTTTGTCGAGCCCGAGCTCGAGCCTCACATGTGAATCCCGTTATGCTCATCGAGACTTATCGAGCCTTAGTGTAAACGAGCCGAGTCGAGCCGAGCTTATTTAAACTTGTTTACAAGCCGACATCGAACCCAAAAATAAGCTTATTTAGTAATCGAGCCCGAGCTTCACTTACCGAGCTCGCGAGCCTAAAAAGTCTATTATTTATATTATATTTATTTAATATATTAATTAATAGATAATAAACGAGTCGAGCCTGAGCCGAGCTTGAGAAAATACCAACGCGTCGAGCTAGATCTGAGAAATCAAAGCTCGAATCGAGCTCGAGCTCGAGCCTGGTCGAGCTCGGGATCAGTTCGACTCGTTTGCACCCCTAATTGTGAGGTTCGATTCGGTTTATTGTGATTCTTGACAGTATAGATGGCAATTATAGTTGAAATCAAAATATTGTATAAAATTTGATTGCCTTGATCTAACAAAAGTTAATTTCACAAGCATGCAAGATTTGTTTAATGAGCCCAATATGCTATAATTAATTTTTGAGTAAATTACAAAAATCGTCCATTATATTTACACTAGATTGCAAACTATGTCCTTTGTCTTCAAAAATTACAAAAACGTACTCTATGTTTACAAATCCTTACACGTTACGTCTTTTAACCCTAACCCAATTCATTTTTATTGTTAAATTAGATAACAAAAGGGTACTTTGATCTTTTTACCTATATATATATATATAAAACATTTTAATAAATAAAACAAACTATATAATAAACTTCTCTCTTTACTCTCTCTCCCTTATGAGGTCTCCACCATCACCACAGTTAGCCACACCCAACTTAATCACCATCTCCTGGTCAAATCAACATCTCCATTTCCAACACCAAAATAATCAGCACACCAAATCACAATTGACCCTTTCTTTAATATTCAATCTTTATTTATGACATATTAGGTGGCAGTGGCTTATGTAACAGATAAGGGGTCCATTAGACCAAATCATAACCCCATCTAATCAGACCTGGCTCGGATCTTGGATGGGGGTTAGTTCAAATCTTGTAACAGAGAAGAATGTGAGTTCAGATCTTTTTGGTGGGGGAGATATGGTGGTATAGATGCGGCGGTGGTCGTTGGCCAAATCCAGGGTTCCTGTGAAGGTTTTTTTTTAATTTCTAGAGATGAATGCATCTTTCAGATTTTGATAAATTTTGTGTAGGATCGTTTTCGGACCCGAACGAGTCGATCAGAAGAGTTTAAGCTCAATATGAAAGGCGGAAACAGTCGTATTGTGGTCAATTCAGCAAGATATACACTTTAACTGTCGATTTTATTGATTTGATGACAATTTACAGCGAGACGACACTTCGGCAGCACTTCGTTGCACAAACCGGAACTGTTACAACTAATCTCGCTTGAAGGGTATATATAGGCCCATTATTCCGTTTGAATGAGTTCCAAGCGGAATTAGAATTCCAAACGGAATCTAATTCCGCGCGGAATTACAACATGACTCATTCAAGCGGAATTACATTATCTCGAACTACGTGCCCTAATTTAACATTCTAAAACAAGACTTGATACAAGACGAAGTCGACAGATGCATGCACTAACAGACTCCCCCTTCGAATATTGACGAGTCTTAAGTGTCGATTCTTCAACATCTTCAGTCTTTATTAGTCTTCCGGCTTCTCTTGAAGTATCTAACATTGTAAATCATCCTCAAATCTATCTCTTCTCTTTTACCAGCACCATCAGACTTCTCTCGAACTCCTATACTAGAATCTAAACCTGGCTCTTGCTTCTCTAAATCTCTTGATCAGATCTCTTGATTCCTTAAGTTCACCAGCATCTTCATCTTGCGTGAACTTTATCTCCAGAATCGTAACTTGGCTCAAATCTACTCAGGTATCTTCAGGCTTCCCCTTTCGATATGCTAGACCACATTCTGGCTATCATAGAATCAGGATCGTAAGCTGGCTCACACTCTGCTTAGGATTTAAACCTGGCTTTCTCTAAACACAGAATCTCCAGGATCGACTGACCCAACTCTTACTCAAACCTGCACACACTCTACCTCACAATAAATTTCACAAATTTAACTTTTGACAAATCTATTATATATAATAAATGTGTAAAATTTTGCTGATGTGGCACCTTCTCAGAGCTTCTCAGAATTCATTTTGGCGGGAAAATGGGACGGTGCTCGCGGATCTCTTTTTTGAGCAACCCGACCCAGTAAATTCGGACCCTATATACTTATGTAACCCTAATTCCTTTTCATTCTTCCTTGAGAAGCTACTGATCTCTCTATCTCCTTCTTCACCGTTACTTCTTTTCTAAAACCTAGGTATGATTTTGTTAACTATCTTCTCATCATTCAATTGATTATATCATCTCTGAAAATCTCAAGTCCATTTCGGATCCAGATGTTGTTCAAGGTAAGAATGTTTATTTGTTACATTAATGCCCTCAAAAAGTCTAATGGTGATGGAAGATTCGGGTTGTCGGAGAAAGCATACGGGATTCATGGCGGTTCATCGCCACAACATCGATTCAAAAGATCAAGGTATGATTTTCCTTTTATGATGTTTTGTTTATATTTCTATTCCGATTGATTTAAATATGTTTGAGATTATTTATCATTACAAACTCTAAATCTGAAGATTATCCAAGATCTGACTCTACTCCAATCAGTACCAGCACGACGTAACTAGAAAAAGGTCGACATGTGAAAGATCGAGTCTTTTCTACCTCAAGTTCACATTTGTCGTTACACACTGGTATGTATATATCACCTGTTTGAGATTATTTTTTATTTTTTAACTTTTTTGTCATGTTTTTGTTCAGTAATTTTATGAAATTCGTCGATTTAGTAGAAAAGTTTGATTCAGTAACATTGTTGTTGTGTTGTTTTTTTACTTGATTGTTTTTGTTAAATGGATTTTGTGCGATTGTTGATTTTAGTTTGTGAAGTTTATTAAAATTGGGAATCTAGGGCTTTTTTAGTATGATTTTAGGGCTATTTTTGTACGGAGTGGTGAAATTTGAATCTGAATTGACATTTCGATTGGTGTAGTTCTTTGTTTTGGTTTTTCAGATCTTGCAATTACTAGGGAGAAAGATGACCACATAAGGTTATCAATTTAATTGCTTTTGGTCTTTTTTTCAAGGTCTTTAACATCAGACTCTGGTTCAAGGTCACAGAGTACTAGAATGTGTTTTGTCATGATTTGTGGGAGTTTGTGGGAGACGTGGGAGTTGATTTTGCTATTTTTGCAGAGAAAGTAAACCGTTTTTTTGCAGAGAAAATGGGGATGATGGTTTTATGACACCGTAGGAAGGAAGGCTGAGAGATTCCAGATTCGCTATACCGTTATCACTAAACTACTGCACCAACACAAATCACTGCTAATTAAGGTTAATTTTTAATTAATTTAGTTATGCTTTATCAGTTTGTCAGGCACCGTGTTTTCTACATTGATTGAGGATATGTTTTTAGTTTTTTCATTCATTTGCAACCCACAATGTTTTGTATCTTACTTTTGGTTCCATTTCTTATACCAGTAAGGACATAATATACCCACTTTATTAGAAAATGAAAAAAAAGATGGTAGGAATTTGATGAACTGTTAGATTTGGATTTTTTTGTTCTACGAATTGGCATTAGAAAAACAAAATTTAACTTCAAAGTTATAACGAATTTAGAGTTTGTTTTTTACGTGAATTATGCAATTACAAATTAATTTGTTTGACCTTAGAAGTTAGACTATAGGATAAGTTGAAAGTTGTGATTGTTTTATTCAATTTCTTTTGAATTGTTTTTCAGCTTATCACTGATCTGTAGTGTCGTGAAGCTGCTCTAAAGTATTACGATACATATCTTCCTTTTCTTTAATTTTAGGGAAAGGACAAAACAGCTGAAGAAAGGAGGATTGCTATTTGCATCTTCGATGATGTGCCAGAGCAGTGTCGTGAAGCCGCTCTAAAGTATTACGATACATATCTTCCTTTTCTTCTCGAAGTGTGTAATGATGAGAGTCCGATGTTCGACAGGTCAGCACGATGAGTCGATGACCAACCAATATCTTATGTCTGATTGTTTTCATACAACCCTGTAACACCCATATTTCTTAATCCGAAAAGTAATATTACCATACTATTATTTTTTTAAAAAATCCGGGCATGGCCCGTTCGTAATAAGAACAATTCCCTGTAAGATCATCGTGTAACAACTTAAAGATAACGTAACGGAAAAATAGCTTTAAAAATTTCTTTATGATCTTATAACAATACACACTTTCATGAAGAAGCTTACAAAATTCACTTCCATTTACAAATTAACGTATTACAAAATTAAGACTACGTAACCGTTCTTTCCGTACAATCCTTGCACTTGACTCGATCTACGCCCACTTGGTTATATTAGTCACAGAGAGAGAGAGAGAGAGGACGTACAATTCCTGTGGAAACCAGAAACAACTAAACTGTTAGACACTGGCAACACCATAAAACATAACTCTGTATAGTTAAAAATCAGTTCATAATTCACTAAGAACTTGGGTACACTCAATCATCTCCTCATAGTTTATAGTTCCAAGTTCGACTTCAATCTTCATGAACTCTACGTTCTCATTCCTGCATTACCTTCAAATCTCAAGCACATTATTAGTATTCATCGATACACATACTAAAAACCTCATTCGCACATACTTGCACACATACATACTTACAATCATACACATCTACATACCTATATACATTCAATCATACCTACAATCATGTATTTATACCTACGTGTTCCGTACACATTCTTGTATACCATTTACATGTAATACATGTCCAACTTCATTACATACATCTATCATACTCTTATATAAATTACATGAGGCTTAGACTTGGGTTTACAACTTATAATCGTCAAGGGAACACTCGAAATCATGTTTGGGAGGCCCACCGTAGTCCACGGATAATATACCTAAGCCTACGATGCATAAATCGCATAAATAATATTTTTCACAGAACCTTCACCCAGCCGTGTCAGCCCACCACCCGGCTGTGTCAGCTCTGCACTTTTCCTTGCCATTAATTCTTACCGAAACAGACATAACTCTCTCATTTTTCATCCGTTTTGCGTCACGTTTCTTCCTACATGATTGTAAATTAACATTCTATCATGTGAACTTGAAATCCAACATCCGGGTTAAGGAAATTCTTAACTTATACGTCTTCAGCTTATTATTCATCTACGAATTATTCGACCCATTCATGACTTTATCAAGCAACTCATATGTTTACACTTAAGGCTCACATAATGGTAATGTTATAACACCTTATACTAACCGGGCACATGTAATACTATCGTCATTACTTGTACAAACGTTCCGTACTAAAGCATACCTTCACCTTGACCCATTAACCTAAGTCCCCATTCTCGGTTGGTGCACTTATGTGCAATTTTACCCATTACCCGGTTACATACCATAGCCATTACTTAGACATTAATCGTCATATCATTTCAACTTTATATTGTCCCATTCGGTCTACTAAGCTAAAATTACCGATTTCATACAACCAAAACCATATGAAACTTCAAACAACATCATGCTTAATTAACTAACGCTACTTTACTTAAATAAAATAAGAAGTGATTACGGAAATCACTTACCTCGTGCATCCATGTTCGTAACCGCTTCCTTGCCTCATTTCGACCCGTTAGCCTTCCATGCTTGGTCCATGCTAGTGTGGTTCCTATCCTTTCATGTCGTCATGCCATAATAATGTTAGTATTCATGCTTATTCATATTAATACACATTTTCCAGCTCTTATCTACATTGACTTTCGCTAACACGCATACGACATGAATTGTCAACCACATTGTTCAGTTAGACAACCTAACGTAATTCATAACATCATCCTTTACTAGCATGGTCATATGTTATATATTTAGTACACATTCACTTCTTGCTTGAAATTAATTGATTAATAAAAACACATGGCGAGCATCGCCCGTTTAAGCACAACGTACAAGCTTCTAATGCATAATCTTAACCATCACATACATTCAACCTGAATTCTCTTATGAATTTCCTCTAAGGCACCATATTCAAGTTAGTTTACTACCGACCTCGTCATTCCCCAATTCATTCATAATGTCAAGCCCTTTCATAAAATTCTCATATCCTAACATCACTTGGGCATTTCATCAAACACTTGGTGTGCGTACACCGTTTAATGCATAATGTACAACCAAATCATGTTTTCATTCCTATTTCTTATCTTCATTCATCATCACCACTAAAAATTACATAAATTTCATACAATCTTTCAATCTAACCTATAATTATGTATCACACACCAACTAGTTCATCATATTTACACAACTTTACTCTTACGAGATCATCATATATCATCATCATCACTTCTACAAGTGGGTTTTCACCCAAAATCACCAAATTACTAAGAATCTTACATAGTTCATGTTTCAAATAGTGATTCTAACACATATACATGATCAATTTCATACGAATTCATAGATTGATCATAACCTACTTCATAGCAAGATTGTCAAATCATAAATTACAACTTACCAAATGATTTTATAGGGCTAAGTGATCAAGAATCGTTGTTCATGCAGTAGAATTGGGCTAAATCCCCTTTCAATTTGATGGTTTCTTGAGGTTTAGGGTTCACACCCCCTTGTTCCCTTCTCCTGTACGATCGCAACACACACCTTGTGTGTGTGTGATTAAATTTTGTTTTAATTAAATTCGGTTTCCATTATGGCAACCTTAGTCCCTCAAGTTTATCACACCATCATAATCGCCACAAATTTTCATTCCTTTACTTTTTATTAGGCATTTAACTAAGTATAATAACTTAGTCATTGTAATTCATTTAATTACACATGGTGACATACTAACGAATTTAATAATTCGAGTTTTGGGGTGTTACAAATCTACCCCCCTTAAAGAAGGTTTCGTCCCCGAAACCAACTTCATCAATATCAGTTTATCCATTAGTAAGGTCATAACTTTAAGAACATCATTTCTAGGAAGTCCCTTCCCCATTCCTTTC
The DNA here is from genome assembly GCF_002127325.2 of Helianthus annuus. NCBI lineage: Eukaryota > Viridiplantae > Streptophyta > Magnoliopsida > Asterales > Asteraceae > Helianthus > Helianthus annuus. The sequence continues at coordinate 34,577,528 of NC_035436.2, read as the reverse complement.
AACAAATCAATCTATCTAGATTTGCACATAACATTCGTTAAACATCAAACATATAGTCCATCCGACCTATTCATAACGGGTCAAAGTCTTGACCATTATCATAGCCCATCATGCTTGTCTCAATTGACCCATCTATAATGGGTCAATACTTACCCTTTTTTTTATCATAGTTTTTATCCCTTGTGACCCATCACAACGAGTCACTACTTTTGCAACTTCTTCATTATGCTTTCTTCGTTACATTGACCCGTTCGTAACCGGTCAACTACACATACTTTACAATTCCATTCTTTATTAATTTCTTCTTGAATTTTCAACTCATTACATTACTGTACTTAAACTAGTGTGTGCTGACTAGTAGAGACCTAAAGAGTCTAATACCATAATTTGTATTACAACAATTTGAATTTCATATGAACTTGCTAATACATTTCACTGTTAACATTAGTTTCACTTATTGCTGGAGTTCTATTTCTACCTCCTTACTCATTCACACTGCTTACTACGTAAGCCTGAATTGAAACTTAATCTTAATCAACTTCTAAAAGCCAAACCTTCCTTTTCATAACATATTCTATGCTATCAATAATTCATACGGAGGTACTTTTTCAACCATAGCGTAAAATTTTTACATTCATATATTAAATAATTTGCTAACCTTACTACCTTGGTGCAGTACTTGAACATGCAGCAACGAGTCGGTCCTCTTCGTCACCATCCATACCATGTTTCGGATTGACCTCGTTCATCCGTGTGACGAGCTTTCGCTTATGAACATTCTTTCACTGACCTTGCTAGGGTTATCATATCCTGCTTCCTTATTTATATTTTAATACTTTCTCAATTCCTTCGTAAGGCATTTATGCGTCTCACCTGTACAAAACATGTCAATACGTGACCATTTCTTAACATATCATTTCAGTTGTTTGACCCGTTCACGATGGTTCAATACATAACTGTTCTTTCGCAATTCTTTAACTTATTTATCAACTTCTGCAGTTTGACTTTTCAAAGTCAATCTGCCACTTCTTTCTCATTATAAATACACATGACGAAAAAAAAACGTTGGTACTTCTTGTCAATTCAAGCATGCATTCAATTTCATCGCTTTATGCTTTAGTGCTCCTCACGTATACTTGTCCTTTCCATTAAAACTTAGGTATTCCACCCGGGTCGTAACCCGTCATTCACCTTCTAACTTCACCTATGAATATAAACTTAACAAATCAACACATTAACTACCGAGTTCAAATGGCGATCGCCATCTGACCCGTATGACCCATTTATCTTTTCGACCATTCTTGTATGCAACACATTTGCATAATATATTCGTATATATATATATATATATATATATATATATATATATATATATATATATATATATATATATATATATATATGGAAGTTTAAACATAATTTGGATCATATCACTTAAGGAATATTTACTTGTTCGGTCCGTAATTACTTACACATTCGAATATTTTCATTCTTATCATTCTTTTGTTCTTTTGCTTTACATTTACTTTACATTTACTTATATGACTTATTTGATGCAAACATGCTCAAGCTATCGACTTCTTCTTATGTAGACTAGTTTCGTCTTTTATACCTTAAATCTGTTTCACGGGTTCGAACACATTATTCATACCTTTCGTACCTTCTATGTTTTGAATCCTTCTTGCGGATTCAAACATTGCATTCACATCTTTCATTCTTTGAATCCGTCTCGTGGATTCAAACATTTGATTCATGCCTTTCATTCCTTGAATCTGTCTCGCGGATTCAAGCATTGCATTCATATCTTTCATTCTTTGAATCCGTCTCGCGGATTCAAACATTTCATTCATGCCTTTCATTCCTTGAATCCGTCTCGCGGATCCAAGCATTGCATTCATATCTTTCATTCTTTGAATCTGTCTCGCGGATTTAAACATTTCATTCATGCCTTTCATTCCTTGAATCTGTCTCGCGGATTCAAGCATTGCATTCATATCTTTCATTCTTTGAATCCGTCTCGCGGATTCAAACATTTCATTCATACATTATTGATCCGTACTTTCTTACGGATTCAACATTCTTCATTCTTATCACTCATACTTTTCACTCTTATGTAGTACTCTCAATTCCTCGAGAGTCTTACTACCCATTTCACCGCACGCCCACCTGTTACCCAGTTCTACCGGACACACCTGCGATAATTACCACGGTCTCACGAACGTCATATGCTTCTTGCGTACTGGCCAGGTGCGCAATCCACATACTAGTTTCTTGCCTTCGTGTAATCATCGCCTTATGTCCGAGAAATGGGTTTCAGTTTCGTGCACATCTCTAAAATTTCCCCAAGACCATATCATTGCCTTTCGTTTAATAATTACCCTCCCAGGGAGATTTCTTCCTTTTTCTTTCAACATTGGTACCCATACATATTAATAGTGTGTACCTGGGGTTCATTAGCTTATTTACACCTTTGCCAGCCTAAGTATTAATCATATCCTGCATCCACGGACCATCCTCTTCAAACACTTATGCTTACCTTGCATATACAAAACCGTTAGTTTCTTTATATGAATGTATACATACATGCTTTCATTCCATTTCTACCTTTAGATCTTGATCGAGTCATGGATTGTACGGGTTCCTTGTCACAAGAGCACTTTGGTTTGAGTTCAAGTATTTACCTCCACATACTTGATTTCCCTCAAACCATGGCTCTGATACCAACTTGTAACGCCCATATTTCTTAATCCGAAAAGTAATATTACCATACTATTATTTTTTTAAAAAAATCCGGGCATGGCCCGTTCGTAATAAGAACAATTCCCTGTAAGATCATCGTGTAACAACTTAAAGATAACGCAACGGAAAAATAGCTTTAAAAATTTCTTTATGATCTTATAACAATACACACTTTCATGAAGAAGCTTACAAAATTCACTTCCTTTTACAAATTAACGTGTTACAAAATTAAGACTACGTAACCGTTCTTTCCGTACAATCCTTGCACTTGACTCGATCTACGCCCACTTGGTTATATTAGTCACAGAGAGAGAGAGAGAGAGAGAGAGAGAGAGAGACGTACAATTCCCGTGGAAACCAGAAACAACTAAACTGTTAGTCACTGGCAACACCATAAAACATAACTCTGTGTAGTTAAAAATCAGTTCATAATTCACTAAGAACTTGGGTTCACTCAATCATATCCTCATAGTTTATAGTTCCAAGTTCGACTTCAATCTTCATGAACTCTACGTTCTCATTCCTGCATTACCTTCAAATCTCAAGCACATTATTAGTATTCATCGATACACATACTAAAAACCTCATTCGCACATACTTGCACACATACATACCTACAATCATACACATCTACATACCTATATACATTCAATCATACCTACAATCATGTATTTATACCTACGTGTTCCGTACACATTCTTGTATACCATTTACATGTAATACATGTCCAACTTCATTACATACATCTATCATACTCTTATATAAATTACATGAGGCTTAGACTTGGGTTTACAACTTATAATCGTCAAGGGAACACTCGAAATCATGTTTGGGAGGCCCACCGTAGTCCACGGATAATATACCTAAGCCTACGATGCATAAATCGCATAAATAATATTTTTCACGGAACCTTCACCCGGCCGTGTCAGCCCACCACCCGGCCGTGTCAGCTCTGCACTTTTCCTTGCCATTAATTCTTACCGAAACAGACATAACTCTCTCATTTTTCATCCGTTTTGCGTCACGTTTCTTCCTACATGATTGTAAATTAACATTCTATCATGTGAACTTGAAATCCAACATCCGGGTTAAGGAAATTCTTAACTTATACGTCTTCGGCTTATTATTCATCTACGAATTATTCGACCCATTCATGACTTTATCAAGCAACTCATATGTTTACACTTAAGGCTCACATAATGGTAATGTTATAACACCTTATACTAACCGGGCACATGTAATACTATCGTCATTACTTGTACAAACGTTCCGTACTAAAGCATACCATCACCTTGACCCATTAACATAAGTCCCCATTCTCGGTTGGTGCACTTATGTGCAATTTTACCCATTACCCGGTTACATGCCGTAGCCATTACTTAGACATTAATCGTCATATCATTTCAACTTTATATTGTCCCATTCGGTCTACTAAGCTAAAATTACCGATTTCATACAACCAAAACCATATGAAACTTCAAACAACATCATGCTTAATTAACTAACGCTACTTTACTTAAATAAAATAAGAAGTGATTACGGAAATCACTTACCTTGTGCATCCATGTTCGTAAACGCTTCCTTGCCTCATTTCGACCCGTTAGCCTTCCATGCTTGGTCCATGCTAGTGTGGTTCCTATCCTTTCATGTCGTCATGCCATAATAATGTTAGTATTCATGCTTATTCATATTAATACACATTTTCCAGCTCTTATCTACATTGACTTTCGCTAACACGCATACGACATGAATTGTCAACCACATTGTTCAGTTAGACAACCTAACGTAATTCATAACATCATCCTTTACTAGCATGGTCATATGTTATATATTTAGTACACATTCACTTCTTGCTTGAAATTAATGATTAATAAAAACACATGGCGAGCATCGCCCGTTTAAGCACAACGTACAAGCTTCTAATGCATAATCTTAACCATCACATACATTCAACCTGAATTCTCTTATGAATTTCCTCTAAGGCACCATATTCAAGTTAGTTTACTACCGACCTCGTCATTCCCCAATTCATTCATAATGTCAAGCCCTTTCATAAAATTCTCATATCCTAACATCACTTGGGCATTTCATCAAACACTTGGTGTGCGTACACCGTTTAATGCATAATGTACAACCAAATCATGTTTTCATTCCTATTTCTTATCTTCATTCATCATCACCACTAAAAATTACATAAATTTCATACGATCTTTCAATCTAACCTATAATTATGTATCACACACCAACTAGTTCATCATATTTACACAACTTTACTCTTACGAGATCATCATATATCATCATCATCACTTCTACAAGTGGGTTTTCACCCAAAATCACCAAATTACTAAGAATCTTACATAGTTCATGTTCCATATAGTGATTCTAACACATATACATGATCAATTTCATACGAATTCATAGATTGATCATAACCTACTTCATAGCAAGATTGTCAAATCATAAATTACAACTTACCAAATGATTTTATAGGGCTAAGTGATCAAGAATCGTTGTTCATGCAGTAGAATTGGGCTAAATCCCCTTTCAATTTGATGGTTTCTTGAGGTTTAGGGTTCACACCCCCTTGTTCCCTTCTCCTGTACGATCGCAATACACACCTTGTGTGTGTGTGATTAAATTTTGTTTTAATTAAATTTGGTTTCCATTATGGCAACCTTAGTCCCTCAAGTTTATCACACCATCATAATCACCACAATTTTTCATTCCTTTACTTTTTATTAGGCATTTAACTAAGTATAATAACTTAGTCATTGTAATTCATTTAATTACACATGGTGACATACTAACGAATTTAATAATTCAAGTTTTGGGGTGTTACAAACCCGAACCATATTTTTTTAATATTTTTATGAATTCAGGCAGCTGTATATGGACTCAGAGTCTGCATAATATGGCGGTTCTGCTATAAAACCAGTTGTTGGAGGTAAACACAGCGGGCCCACATAGATACCGTTTGTCTTTTTCATTGTATATTTATATAAATATATAATTTGTGTACATAACTTTTTCAGAGGCTTTATCAAGGCTAAATGTTGTAATTAGACACCCTAACGCTCTTCAGCCTGAAAATGTTATTGCGTATGATAACGTTGTTTCTGCTTTGGGGAAAATATGTCAGTTTCATCGGGATAGTATGACTCCACTCATGTAAGCGTGTTGTTGGTTTTTTTTGTTTTGTAAAAAAACGTTGCGATTATTATATATGTTAATAGAAATTTATATTCTTAATCAAAACTGATTAATGATTTTATGTGTGTTGTTTGTTTGGCAGATTATTCCTGCATGATTAAGCTGTTTACCAATTAAAGGAGATCTTATTGAGGCTAAAGTTGTTCACGAACTACTTTGTTCGACGGTGGAAAGGTGGATCAGTTTGCATTATCCGACCCTGATGAAACAATGGTTAACCGGGCAGGGTTAACTCACTGATCTCGTCAAGAAGGGTTAATCCCTTCCTCTCGAGGATCGCTGGCTGGATCACCGGTGGGTTGATCTCCTGCACAAGGAAACAAATCGTGACTCGTAACAAGGAGGATGGGGTGGGGGGTGCTCCTTGTTACCACTCTCCGGCGTGAGAATCAGTAATCTGCTTGGGAAGCAAAGTATGATAGTAGTATTAGTGAGAGAGTTGTGAAGAGATACCTCAAACCTGGTTTGGGGTTGGTATTTATAGCCGAGGAGTGAAGGAGGAGGATGATGGACAAACTGACGACGTGCTGCACCTTTGCAGGTGTGTCAGGCTTGTCGGGTGTGGAGGTTACGCCACGTCAATCTGTTGCTTACGTAGCCCTGACAGGTGACTGTCATTGGTGCTACTTGCACTGTGGTGTCAGTCCCACTTGTTGAGCGTATAGGATGCGGTGCGAGCCGCATCGCTGCCTGCGGTAACATCTGATGTTACCGCGTCCCTTGCTTGTGATCAAGAAATACGCGAGATGCGGTGCCAGGCCGCATCGTCGGCTGTGGTGACTGTTGCTATTATCCAGCTTCTCTGTATTGATAGAAGTGTTCACTGGATGTGGTGCGGGGCCGCATCGCTGTGAATACTTCCATTTTCATACACCAGATGCGGTGCCAACCGCATCGCTATACCGTTCTCATATTCCAGGTAAGTCCTCCTCCATCACTAGACAGATTGGATTCAACCACCGTGTCGATGCGTTCCCGCACGGACATAAGTAGGTTGTTAGCTAATGGGGGTTTTGATAAGGGTAATGGTCACTCGCGGTCGATGCTGACGCGAGATCTGGGACCATACCCCTTCAAGTCCCCCCAGTCTAGTGTTGCTGCCATATGCAAGTTGCATGTGGGAGAAGTACTAGACTATGGTGTTTAGAAGGTAGTTTGGAGTCTGGAGAAGATCCTAGGCCATGTGGATGGTCTTTGCTCTTTGTAAATCAAGCTGGAGGTCTGGAAGGGTCATTTGATGCCTCTTCCGTATCGGTGAGAATGTTTCGTCTGATGCGAAATTCTCAGCCTCGGGTTGGGTGCCACCTGTTGGTGTGTCGAACCAACCTTGAGACCTTGCTGGGCGTATGCACAAACTTCGAACCAATCTCTGAGATGGTGGTTGAAGGTGTGCACAAACTTCGAACCAACCTTTGAGGTGGTGAATGAAGAAGAGAGTTTTCTGATGTCATGATTGGACATCAAATGATGATCCCTTTTGTGGGGTGTTCATGTTCTTCCAATTAGCTCTCTAGTAACCGCACGTCCTTTGCGGTTACCTCGTTGCTTGACATTGTTGGCCACGGTTGTGGGAACAACGTTGAGTACTTGCGTCATTGTTGGCCATGTTTGGTCGAACAATGTGATTCTGGATAATGGTCAAATAAACATGGTCATAGGCATGGTAATGCCCACCATTGTTTATTCTACCCGTCTTACAAGTAGGGTAACAAAGTCATAAGCAGACTTGTTACCGCTTGTTCGATCGCTTGTTGTTCGACGAGATCTCGTATGATCATTGGGGATCTCGTCCGCATCTCTTCCTTAGCCACCTTCCTTCACGCTCCAATACCGAGGAGTTTTCCTTGAAGTAGTTTCGTTCCTCGATGTGAAGACTTTGTTGTGGCTCTTCCGTAGCAACCGTTTGCGGAAGCTATGGTTGTGTCCACAGCGACTCATGAGTGTCTGCGGTTTTGTCACCCCATATTCGCTTAAAACGGGTGTGTTGCTCGGATGTGGCTCTTGAAGGATCAGGAGTCAAGGTTGCTGATGTGCGTACGCGTACATTCCCTTCCTTCTTCTCGTTAAAGAAGTTGTTTATGCACCCTCTGTGGTTGTGAACCGGACAGGAGGGATTTGAAGCTTGAAGAGAATGAAGGCAATGCGGTTTACCTGTTTCTGAGATGCGGTTCGGTCCAAAGAACAACGCTGGTTCTGAGTATCTGACACACCTGTACGGGCTCGTGTGTGTTATCTCCGCATATTCCACGTGTGCTCGTGGGTATGTGCGGACATGTTTATACCCCTTAACCATGGAAAGATATAATTTTTTGGCTATTTTATGGGGTATGTAAAAAAAAACGACATGCGGTATGGGTTATGGTGCGGTATACCAGAAAAACCGCATGCCGCTTATAATTTGGATAATGTAGTCGCTTTTTGTTGCATACGTGGCTGATCACACGTGTGAGTTGGTGGAAGTTGGTGAGATCTTTCTGGCATGTGCTGAAATGAAAGGACATTTGCACTGCCCGAGGCATTAAATGCACTGTAGCAAGGAGTGTAAACGTCTCTCTTGTCAGGCGCGTGGGCGGCCACGCGCGCGTGATAACCGTCAGCGGAACTGTGGGTGTACACGTGTTGCCGCATAATTGGTTCTTTTCGAACGTGATGATTCGCTTTCTCCCTCCGCATTAATTGCGATGGGTATATAAGGGGAAACCGTTCGTGGTTTCCCCTCACTTGTTCGAAATTTCAAAAATTTTCCGGTGAGAGAAACATTTCCTTTGTCTTCTCCGAAGAGATTTCCTAAACTTCCGGTGAGGTTATTCTGAGTTTTTAGTGCTCATCTTCTATACTTCTGATGGCTGAACCATCGAATCCACACAATGTGGAGGGTGAGAACCCTGAACAGCCGGTAGTGGCGGCTGATGAAGACGAAGATGATGACGTTGATGCTTCCGGTGGTGGGTTACTGGTGTTGAAGTGGTCAAAGGGTGGTTTTCAGAATTTAATGACCACTGTACAAATGGCTGATGATTGGAAAGCCACTTACCCACAAGAGGGGGACACCGGTGCCGATGCTCCGGCCAGTTATATTACCATGTGGGCAGATTTTTTCACCGAAGGCAACCTTCGGTTGCCGTTGACGGTGTTTGTTGCGGAGGTGTTGGAGTACTATCATCTCCATATCTCCCAACTTAGTCCATTTGGGATGTTCCGAATCAGGAACTTTGAGTATACCTTTCGTGCTCATGGCTTGCCCATTACTGTTGAGAATTTCCGGCGGTTTTACCAGTTGACGGTGAACACCGGTTTTTTTTCTTTTACTCAACGTCATGGGAGTTTGAAGTTGATGACACCTCCGAAAGGTGTGACCCGTTGGAAGATGAAGTTCTTCTACGTTAAAGCCTGTGCGGTATATGCCAATATGACTTTCCGGGATGTCAATATTGGTGTCACTGATGAGGATATTCCTGTTGCCACCGCGAAGACTGTGGACTGGTTCTCTAGGCTGCGGCCTATTGAACTCAAGAAGTTAGACAACAACCAGCTGTGGGTGTTGCGGATGATGCTTACTAGGCCGGACAGGAAGGCAAGGCCCGTTCTGCGGGAAAAGAGTGGTGGTAAGCCTGTTACTCTTTATTGTTTTCCTTGCTTCATTATCCTTGTAGTAATATGCATGCATGTGTTGTATCAGAGACTGCGGTTGGTCTGTGGAGGATGTTTGAGCCCGATTTCAAGGGCAAAGTTGAGCTGATTCCGGTTGAGCTACGGGAAGGTTTTAATCTAGAAATTGTTGGCAACTTCCGCGTACCCAGACGTGATGTGTTGAAGGCACCTGTACCAGAAGGCGAAAAAGGTATTTTCTAAGTTGTATTTGTTTTCCAAGTTCACCCTTGTAATTTGTTTGCTTGATTTCTCCAATGCAGCTATCCTTGCGGACTTGGGGAAGTTCGAAAAGCGCATCCCCAAGAAACATGTGGAGAGGAAGCAAGTGAAGAAAGCCACGCGGGGTCGTGGTAAGGAGAAGACTGAGGGTTCAGTTGCCCCTCCTCTGGTGTCTCAGGCCGCAGGTACCTATCGATCTTATTATCGCAGATATACCGATTACGTGGTAGTATCTGATACCCTTGAGGGTTTGGGTGTTCTAGGTAGTGGTGAGGCTGCGGGTGGAACCGCTGCAGGCCCCCCCGTTGTTTATAAGAAGAGAGAACCAGAGCAAAAGGCAGCTGGTGGTGGTGAATTGAAGCGTCAGAAGCTGCAGTCTAAAAGGGCTGCTCCGGCGCAAAAGAAACCTGCGGTTGCAGCTGGTGAGTATAACTTTTTTCAGTGGTTTGCATGCACAACTTGTTGATTAATAGTTATTGCTTTCTTTGTATTGCAGAACCACAAGATGCAGGATTTTCTTTCTTTGATTTTCCTTTGTCTCCCTCGCATACCGCAGCTGTGGATGCGGGAGTGCCAAAGGAGCCTGCGACACCTTTTGTTGAGGTGATTCCTGATCCCACCGTGCAGGTGGAGAAGACGGTCGAGAAGACTGCTTCCCAGATTTTTGATACTGTGGATTCCTCCAACAATCTGATCAGCCCAAATGATGGCGATGGATTGGACTTGAGG